>NW_027069679.1:885879-1082760 GCF_002906115.3 Quercus suber | reverse complement strand
TACTCAAACTATTAGGTTCTAAGTACTTAGGAACTTATGTATTAGAACTCTAATATGTATTGTTGGCAAACCATGATCAAAACATGTTATTTAGTCTTGTTTAGACTTGCTCAAAGTTGTGTCTTTTATGTAAAGTTGGAATCGAGCTGATGCAGAATTCAGTATGCATTTCGGCATGGCTTGATTGATCGAAGCTTAGGCTCGATCAATCGAAAATCGAGCAGAATGCATTTTTCTGCAGAATTCCAACTCAGCCCTATCTCATTAAAACGTTTAGAGTTTTATATTTTGCCTTAAGTATAAAAATGAAAGCCATGTTTTTGTGTTGCTCATATTGCTGTTTGAGTGAATCTCTTGTGAGATTTGAGATGTGCTTGCCTTCACACAAGCTTAGGATTATCAAGAGGGAGATTTCTTCAAAAGCTTGATGATCATTCAGTTGTTGCCATAAGAGCTTAAAGATACACAAGCGTGTGTGCTTGTACTTGCTGGAGAATCTAAGAAAGAAAGAGTCTGTGGTCTCGGAGCTTGCACGTGGTCTTGTCAGTAAGTTTTTACTGGTGGATAGCAATAGGATGTTAGTGGTCTAAGTCATAATTGTAAAACTTCGATTCTTTCATTAGTGGATTCAGGTTTACCTTGAGGATAGCTAGGTTAAATCCTCATTAGGTTTTTTACCGGTTTCGTTTTCCTAGGTCATCATATCTTTGTGTTCTTTATATTCCGCACTTTACATTGATATGATTGTTATTGTGTTAACCTAGAACTTAATAATTTGACTAAGTAATAACTTGGCTTGTTAATTAGGTTAATCCAATTGTGTTTTAAAGGGTCTAAAAAAAAAACAAGTGGTATCAGAGCGGGTAGCTCTTTTGTTTTAGATCTTTTGATCTAAGAGTTAATCCTTGACCTCTGTTGCTATGGATAATTTCAAGTATCTTTCTGATCATGTTTCTGCTCATGTTTTTGTTGATTTTATTGATGCCTGTGAAACTTTTTGTAAGGAATTATTGAAATCTATTAAAATTGTTAAGAAATTCAAGGAAGAGTTAAAATTGGCTAATCTTGAAAAAGAAGAATTGATTGTGAGATTGGACGAGTTTAGTAAAAAGAATGAATTTTTAAGAAATCAAATTTCCTCTCAAGATGAGAAGATGAAAAGCTTGGAATAAGAGTTAGCTGAATCTAAAGCTAAAATTGAAAATTTGACTAATACCCAGTGTGCTGTTGATAACAGAAGTATTTCTGTTTCTCTTAAGTCTAAAGCTGAAAAAATTTACATTCCTCCTTTTAAGAGGAATCATAAAGAGAAGGCTTATTTTGCTAGGTTAGACAAAGGTAAAAGTTTTGATGTAGACGTTGAAGTTTCTAAATCTAAGTCTAAACCTACTATTAGAGAGCATAATAAATTTGTTTTTGTGCCTACTTGTTACCTTTGTGGTGTTGTTGGTCATATTAGACCAAATTGTTCTTTGTTGAGGTAAAAACCAAAATCTGAGACTAGATTTGTTGTTTGGAATACTGATGTTCCTAAATTTACTTATGTTTGTCACTTTTGTGGTGTCTCCGGTCACATTCGTCATAATTGTCATAAATTGAAATTGAAAATTTTTTTATGTCAATCTAGAATATGTGATGATATTTCTCCTACCATAAGTCCATATAAATTATTTCATACGCTTTTGAAAAATTTAAGCTTGTTGGCTTGTGTAAGGAAATTGCAGGATGTTAGTCCTTCTCAGAAGACTGGTGTAATCTCTCAAATACACTCTGCTTCACATGGATTTTCACCTACAAAGTCGAAAACTTGTGTTATATGGGTGAGAAAAGATTCTCTAAGGTGAGTGTTGCTGACTTGTCCCTGATTTAATTCTTTCAATTGTTTGTGGACATGTTTTATTTTTGTTTTGGTTGTTTTTGTTTTTTAGGTTTTTTTTAAAAAAAAAAATCCAAAAACATTGAAAATTTTCAAAAAGACAAAAATATTTTTTTGTGTCTTGTTTTATTTGTTTTGAGGATTACATGAGTTATAATATCTCTCTCTTGATTCAAAACATGCTTGACATTGTGGAGAAACTTGAATAGTATGTGTTATATAAGTGCTAAGCTATTTATGATTTTGTATGAGTATGTAGTAGTTTGTACATGTACTCATGGGTTAATTAAAATTGATATTTCTTTTTGTGTACCTTCTATAGCTTAGTTAAGCACTGTCATGCATTGCATTTACATTGTTCATTTAGTATAATGTGTGCTTTTTATTTTTGGTCATAATTTTTTTAAACCAAAAAGATTTTTGAGTTTTGTATTTCACATCTTAGATTTATAATCAAAAATATTATTCATAAAAAAACAAAAAAAAAAAAACAAAACCAAAACCAAAAACAAATTATCCATTGTGCTTTAAATGATGAGAATGGCATCTCTTCAAATAATCATTTTCCTTAGTTTGTAGTTTAGAAAGATTATTATGATTTTCAGGCAGAGTCCTCTATAGTTCATCCCTCTAACATCTAGTTGGATTTTGGACCCTTCTCCTTTTTTCTTTTTTCTTTTTGCTAAAAAGTTTCACTTGGATAGTTGGACCCTTGTTCTCTCATTACAACAATTTTGACAAGAACTATTTGGGGGCAAAGAAGAAAAACCACCATTTTCTAGGAGTTTGACATTTTAAACAAAGCCCCTGTGCTAACATGGATGTGCATTTTTCCCACTTTACTCAATGGCGACCGAGCTTGCATCACTTCCTTTTTTGATAACTCTACTTCATCCTTAAGATTCCATTGATGTTTGCTCAAGATGACCAGTTCATCTACAATGGATTCAATCAAGCCAATCTACATCTAAATGGAATAGCTGAAATCCACCCCCATGGTCTATTGCAACTGACCAACATTTCAACCCAACAACTTGGTCATGCTTTTCTACAATGGATTCAATCAAGCTAATCTGCATCTAAATGGAATAGCTGAAATCCACCCCCATGGTCTATTGCAATTGACCAACATTTCAACCCAACAACTTGGTCATGCTTTCTACCAATTTCCATTAAAATTCAACACTTCCTCTTCCTCTGGGTCTCTTTCATTTTTCACAAACTTTGTATTTGCAATAGTTCCTCAACTGCTGATGTTGGGTGGCCATGGCCTTGCCTTAACCTTTTCTCCCTCGTGGGAACTTGCCTGTGCTATTGGCATCCAGTTTCTAAGGCTCTTCAATGCCTCCACTATTGATATTGTTAAAAGTATTGATGTAAACGATATAGACAGTAACCATGTTGGTATTGATGTGAACGGCGTGAACTCAACTAAATCAGCTACCGCAACCTACTTTTCTAATCAATAAGGGAAGAACATAAGCTTGGAGCTTTTAAGTGGAAACCCAATGTATCTTTGGATAGACTACAATGGAACAGAAAAGTTATTGAATGTCACACTAGCCCCGACCAACATCCCAAAACCAGACTACAATGGACTATCTTTTTTGCTTCCTTGTTTATCTCTATAATTTTCAGAAGCAGCATTGTCTCTACAATGGACCTTCTCATTCTACCACTAAGTCTCCTTGGTAGCTCTCTCTTTATATCTCTCCATTTTCTCTCTTTTTTAACCATAATATCTCATAATCCACAACTCGACTTGGTATCAGAGGGTATTGATCCAGTTGTAGAATGTAATAGAATAATTTGCTGGTTGTCATCAGATGATTGGGCTGTTGACGTCAGCATCCATGCAATGACGTCATTGCTGATGTCAGTATAGACATAGCAACTAGATTCTGTTGACTACATGATTTGAGTGGCTGGCTGCCACTAGTAATTTTTATAACTTTTCCACTATTTTTTGAAGCCATTTGATGTGATTTTTTTTTAAAAAAAAAATTTTCCATTAAAATTAAAATTGCCACTATTTTTTTTCAATTGTTAAGGTCTGTTTGGGATTCATTTATTTTACTGAAATTGAAAACTTTTTACTAAAAGTACTATAAATAAAGGTAAAAGTTACCTGAAATAGTATAGTGTGACCCATGAATAGTACCAAAAAGTGTAGTGGAACCTATGAATAGTAGTAAAAATAAGATTAGTAGTAAAATAAGTTAGTTTTTTAATTTGGAGCCAAACGCACACTTAGGGTCTGTTTGAGATCCGCTTATTTTGTTGAAACTAAAAACTTTTTGTTGAAAGTACTATAGATAAAAGTAAAAGTTAGCTGAAATAGTATAATGGGATCCATGAATAGTACCAAAAAGTGCAGTAGGACCTATGAATATTATAAAAAATAAGCTGAATAGTAAAATAAGTTGGCAAAATCAATCATGCCAAACAAACACTTAATGGAAAACTCCCTAACTAATCCTTGCCAGGGGCAGCTGATGCCATTGCCTAAGGCCCCCAAGTGATAGAAGGCCCCCAAAATCAAACCTAGGTCAACAAAATTTAAAAATATAATCTTAAATATTAGTCAATACTTATCCAATACTATATTTAAAAAGCAAAGACCGGTAGAAGAAAATTTTGGATTATTAATTATCTTGGAGAGTATTTGTAGGGATCAGGGTCCAAAATTGTATATTGGATTTTGGGCCTTAGCCAAAGACGTTGATTAGTCCGAGGATGGATAAACAGTAGTAGGGATGTTAAGTTCAGAATCCCATGAGTTAGATACAAACGAAAAGATTGGGAAAAGTGGTTCAAGGAGTATTATCTCATTGGATAAGCAAAGCACAGATCAAATATATATCTTATCATTCAATGTGACCTTCCAAGACGATCTACTAATAGGGACGTGTATTATGAGCGTACAAGAGGGATGGAAGCTCAAAAATATCTAAGGAAAAGCTACTGCTACAGCATTGAATGCTCTGTAGCTAATTTTCTGGTCGCATTTATGTAAAGAAGACCCCTGAACAGTGCTGCCTTGGCTATCCCAACTCATAGAGGGTCAGAGAGGGTGACCGATGGGACAAACACTCAAGTAGTGGTTTGGATGATCAACAAATGGAAGGCCAAGATCCTTAAGAGGGAGATATATAATGTAAGAGACCCCTAGAGAAAGAGAGATTGAAAAATTAAAAGGAGAAACATTATAGCAATCAAGAATCAGACTTCTAATCAAACTTTGAAAGAAATATATAGGAACCAATCTCCTCGGACATTGCCGAGGACGTCTTTCCTTATTGTAAATTTGTTATCTTCATTCCTTTGTTATAAAGATCTATTTTACTTGTTGTTTGATTCAATTAAAGCCCAGTTTTCCAACTCATTCTCTACAAATTCATTGTTTTGGGCTTTGTGGACCTAACACTACAACAAAATGTATTTTTAGTGACGAAAAAATTCGTCACTAAAAGTCCAGTTTTTCGTCACTAAGAACCTTTAGTGACGAAATTGGATTTTTAGTGACAAAATTCGTTTCGTCGCTATAGCCCCGTCGCTAAAGGTCTTGGCGACGAAAAATTTCGTCACTAAAAGTCAGATTTGTTAAAAAAAAAAAAAAAAAAAAAAAAACTTTTAGCGACAAAAATATTTTGTTGCTAAATGTTTTCCTCGCTAAAAATAGTATTTAGTGACGAAAATAATTCGTCACTAAAACCATTTTAGTTTATTAAATCATATTTAGTGACGAACAATTTCGTCACTAAAACTATTTTCGGGTACATATAGTGACGAAAAAATGTGTCACTAAAACCATTTTTAAGAAAATCCAAGCACATATAGTGACGAAAATTTTCGTCACTAAAACCATTTCTTACCAAATTCCGTTGCATTTAGTGACGAAATATTTTGTCACTAAAACAATTTTTTGTTACCATATTTGTGACAAAAAAAATCTGTCACTAAAACTTAGTGGTACACTCATCCTTAGGCCAAAGGTTTATTAGGCATGTGTGGGAGGCGTCTCTCCCCGATGTGGGATTGAGCAAATTCGTGTGGGTGGGACGTATGTCAATCCTTGTCCATCCCAAAGCGAACAATGCCTAATTAGGGGCCGAGACAAAAGTCCTCCCACATTACTTAAATTCAAATAAAAGAAAATTGTGCTCATCAAATTGTACTCTTTTTTTTTTTTAACATTTACACTTTCTCCAACCTTTCTCATTCTCTTTACCTTTTCATCTCCCCAAACATTCTACCTTGATATCACTCTTCCTCTTTCTTTTTATCTTCCTTTATTTTGTTTCTTTTTATTATCATCCTCTTAATATAAATTTATCATTCACTCTTCGATTCTTTACATAATTTTCTCTCACAAAAAAGTGGTTATTTCCCACTCTTTCTCCCTCAATTTTTTGGTGGATTTTTTTTTTTTTTTCTTGCATCACTATTTTAGCTTGATAAAGTTTTGTGTTCCTTAGAACTCTATTTTGGTTGATAGGATTTAGTTTTGTGTTTTAAGTTTTTTTTATTTATTTTATTTTATTTTATTTTATGACTTTGATTGTTAAATATTATCATATTTCATTATAAATAATTAAAAATAGTATTTAAGAATGTACTATTATTTTATTACATAGAATTATTTGTATAAGTTAGTGTTTATTGTTATGTTTTTTTTTTTTTTCTCATTTCATTTTATTTAACATTNGGGGGGGGGGGGGGGGGGGGGGGGGGGGAGAGAGAGAGAGAGAGAGAGAGAGATGGTATAGAAAAAAACCAATACAAAGTAATAAAGAGTAGATAAAGAAAAAAAAATCAAGTGTCATAGTAATCGTTGATTTGATAACAAAGAGGTTGTAAGGAGAAGTAAAAAATAAAATAGAGATTACCGTGTGGAGAACATTAAAAACTTTACAGTGTAGTAACATAAACCGTTAAATTCACTTAAAAAATTAAATCTACAATCAACAATTAAATACAATCATAGTACTAAATTTAAATTTAAAACTAATCAAACTCTATCTATGGAAACCATATTAAACATAACTAAAAAAGAGATGTTCTCTGATAGTAGTAGAAATTACATAAGAAAAGTTAGAAAATTTAAAAATCCATTTTTTGATAGGGACGTGTATTATGAGCGTACAAGAGGGATGGAATCTCAAAAATATCTAAGGAAAAGCTACTGCCACAGCATTGAATGCTCTGTAACTAATTTTCTGGTCGCATTTATGTGGAGAAGACCCCTGAACAGTGCTGTCTTGGCTATCCCAACTCATAGAGGGCCAGAGAGGGTGACCGATGGGACAAACACTCAACTAGTGGTTTGGATGATCAACAAATAGAGGGCCAAGATCCTTAAGAGGGAGATATATAACGTAAGAGACCCCTAGAGAAAGAGGGATTGAAAAATTAAGAGGAGAAACACTATAGCAATCAGGAATCAGACTTGTAATAAAAAATATATAGGAACCAATCTCCTTGGACATTGCCGAGGCCGTCTTTCCTTAGTGTAAATTTGTTATCTTCATTCCTTTGTTATAAAGATCTATTTTACTTGTTGTTTGATTCAATTAAAGCCCAGTTTTCCAACTCATTTTCTACAAATTCATTGTTTTGGGCTTTGTGGACCTAACACTACAACAAAATGTATTTTTAGTGACGAAAAAATTCGTCACTAAGAGTCCAGTTTTTCGTCACTAAGAACCTTTAGTGACGAAATTGGACTTTTAGTGACAAAATTCATTTCGTCACTGTAGCCACGTCGCTAAAGGTCATGGCAGCGAAAAATTTCGTCACCAAAAGTCCGATTTGTTAAAAAAAAAAAAAAAAAAACTTTTAGCGACAAAAATATTTTGTCGCTAAATGTTTTCCTCGCTAAAAATAGTATTTAGTGACGAAAATAATTCGTCACTAAAACCATTTCAGTTTATTAAATCATATTTAGTGACGAACAATTTCGTCACTAAAACTATTTTCAGGTACATATAATGACGAAAAAATTTGTCACTAAAACTATTTTTAAGAAAATCCAAGCACATATAGCGACAAAAATTTTCGTCACTAAAACCATTTCTTACAAAATTCCGCTACATTTAGTGACAAAATATTTTGTCACTAAAACAATTTTTTGTTACCATATTTGTGACAAAAAAATCTGTCACTAAAACTTAGTGGTACACTCATCCTTAGGCCAAAGGCTTATAAGGCATGAGTGGGAGGCGTCTATCCCCAATGTGGGATTGAGCAAATTCGTATGGGTGGGACGTATGTCGATCATTGCCCATCCCAAAGCGAACAATGCCTAATTGGGGGCCGAGACAAAAGTCCTCCCACATTACTTAAATTCAAATAAAAGAAAATTGTGCTCATCAAATTGTAGTCTTTTTTTTTTCTTTTTTAACGTTTACACTTTCTCCAACCTTTCTCATTCTCTTTACCTTTTCATCTCCCCAAACATTCTACCTTGATATCACTCTTCCTCTTTCTTTTTATCTTCCTTTATTTTGTTTCTTTTTATTATCATCCTCTTAATATAAATTTATCATTCACTATTCGATTCTTTACATAATTTTCTCTCACAAAAAAGTGGTTATTTCCCACTCTTTCTCCCTCAATTTTTTGGTGGATTTTTATTTTTATTTTTCTTGCATCACTATTTTAGCTTGGTAAAGTTTTGTATTCTTTAGAACTCTATTTTGGTTCATAGGATTTAGTTTTGTGTTTTAAGTTTTTTTTTTTTTTTTTTTTTTTTTTTTTTTTTTTTTTTTTTTTTTTTTTTTTTTTTTTTTTTTTNTATCAAGTTAGAAACACTACCAAAAAAAAACAAAAAAACTAATAATGCAAATTTAATGTCATAGAATCATCATCAAATTTTGGAAAACGATAAGTTGCCAATGGAGAGAGAGAGAGAGAGAGATGGTATAGAAAAAAACCAATACAAAGTAATAAAGAGTAGATAAAGAAAAAAAAAACCAAGCATCATAGTAATCATTGATTGGATAACAAAGAGGTTGTAAGGAGAAGTAAAAAGTAAAATAGAGATTACCGTGTGGAGAACGTTAAAAACTTTACAGTGTAGTAACATAAACCGTTAAATTCACTTAAAAAATTAAATCTACAATCAACAATTAAATACAATCATAGTACTAAATTTAAATTTAAAACTAATCATACTGTAACTATGGAAACCATATTAAACATAACTAAAAAAGAGATGTTCTCTTATAGTAGTAGAAATTACATAAGAAAAGTTAGAAAATTTAAAATTCCATTTTTTGATATTTCATTTAACCTTATTTATAATATATATATATATATATATATTTATAATTTTCATAGACTATTACTTTTGAAAATCTAATGAACAATGCTACCTCTCATTTATCGTCTTTGTTATGCAAATTATCAGTTAGTAAATATATGATAATTGTAAGAACATTACAAATGATATCACTAAAAAATATATATATAATTAATTAGCCACTATCATTATGGAGTAGTAGTTTATAATTTTACGCACCCAAAAAAGTAGAATATATAGAGTTTTCTTAAAGGAATGTGTAAATATTCACTATATATATATATATATATATATTTGTGTGTGTGTATAAAGGTTTTCACTATATATATATATAGAGAGTTTTCTTAAAGTGTTCAGTTGTGTTCAGAAGTATTAGCAAGAGAGGTAAGTAATTATGCATAATATGCACAAGTTTTATTCTTTAGGTTCTTAGAAGTTAAAGGTTTTCAAAAGTTATATTTTAAAGCTTACGTTTTCTAAAGTTTATCGAAAGCATTATTTTTACATCATTGAAAGAGAAACTTCGACTTTTAGACAATGTTTTAAGGAGAAACTTCAAATTTTATATAACGTTTTGAATGTCCAAATCTCATTAAAAAGATGATTTCTAAACTAAACTATTTTCAGAAAATAATTGAGTTTCAAAGTAAGTTTTCTAAAAAGGTTCTTGTCCTTTAAGTTTGTTTAAAACTAAGTGATTTCAAAGTCATATTCTTATTTTCCAAATGGTATTTAAGACGTTTCTTTTAGCAAAATGGGGTTTTCAAACTTATTCAAGAATTGTAAAAATATTTATATAAACTCTTCAGTTCTTATTCATTCCCTCAGAGAGTCAAGCATCCTTTAATTTGGTTTCAATTCAATATTGTGATATTCGATATGCCTTTATTATTTGGAATAATTGTTAATATTAAGAGAATTAATCTATTTTGTATATATTTTGTTTTGTGATATGTGACTCAAAATGAGTATTTTTTTTTTAGAATTGATCAGATATATGTGTAAATCCGCTCACAGGATTGTATGTGAGAATATGTGATGTGTATATGTGACATTGTGCTCTGATCAATTATATGTATGTGATTTCAAATGGTTTTAAGATGTGATTATATATGTATTAAGTAATTCATCATATGTTTTGGAATAATTATTTTTGATATCATTGAATGAGTTTGATAAAAATCAAAATACTCGTGCTTCGCTTGACTCTATTCCATTGTGTATTATGTATAATTACTTACTAGATGTGTGGCTCACCCCATTAATTACTGTTTTCAGGTAGAGCGTGGAAGGTAGAGCGTGGAAGTTGTAGGCAACTTCAGTATTATTTGAAGACTTATAAAATTTTAGTTACCTTTATTTAATAATTCATGTTTTATATAGTGGAGATTATTTCTAATTTGTGGAGTTTAGATTTTTGTAAGAGGTTTTTTTTTAGAGTATTGTTTCTTTGGAGTTTAATTTATTTTGGATTAATTATGTTTATGGAGTAATATAAGTTCAGCAAGTTAGTCATGCATCTAAATTCATGTTCCATGGATTTGGGTCGTGACAAAACTCCTAAACTAAAACTGATTACCTGAAGAGGTTGAAATATTCTCCTAGATAATCAAAATTGCCACTAGATCTTCCATCTCTACCTAAAATGGTGGTCAATTACAAGCAGCTCCCTCGGCAATCGATAGTCCCTTCAAGAGGTAAAACAAAGCCAATATTTTACCTTTTTGTAAAATAGCTTTCTTATTTTACTTTCTCTAGGTTATTTAGAAAAGAATAGGAGAAAGAAGACAATTTTTTTTTTCCTTTCAAAGAACGTGGGTAGAGGTTCTCTGGGTTTTTGAGGCAAATGTTTGGTAAAGAGTAAAGGCTCCTCTAGTGGTTGTATTACAATGACTACACTCTTCTAGATTTATCGTTTTGTTCTTTTTTATTTTAAAATATAAAGAATAGTGTAACACTAGCTACTTAATTCGTTGTTTCTTGGTCCAATTAGGCGTTATTTAATCTTTATTTTTTGAAAAGTATTTATTCTATTTGATTTTATTAAATAAATTTGTGAATTTGGTATAAAAAAATTTTAAAAGCTTTTTAAACCAAATCTCAAAACAGATCTCTAGATTAATTTGTCACTAGCAATAAAAAAAAAATAACTAAAAATTGAGTTAAAAATCTTACAAATGAACAATAAATTTATAAAACAGAGTTAGAAGATAACAATGAAATAATAGCAATTATTATCAATTAAAAAGAATATTTTAAAAGAAGTTGAATACAAAAACTTAATTAATAATTTTGCATCTTAACAAGCAAGAAAAATAAAACTTAAATAAAAATATTTTATATAAAGTTAATAATATAAAGTAAATATTTAAATAGTAAAAGAGGCCCAATTTAAAAGTTTCGCTTAAGGCCTCAAACCCTGATCCTTGCTCACTTTTAAGTTAGACATGTCAAAACGGGTCAGAATTTTCTGACCCGACTCGTTTGACCCGTTTTGACCCGTGACCTGTTTTGACCCGCGACCCGATTGACCCAACCCGACCCGACCCGCCCATTTTGCCATGTCTACCAAAGTTGAGTAGATTGAGATTGAGGTGTAATTCTTATAAGATATTTACTTATTCTTCTTCACTTAATATGTTATGTACTCCATTTTAGTTTGTCATTCTTTACTTGCGACCTTCATTTTTTTTTCCTACTTTAAACAGATCAAAGATTATACCAAGATTAGCTTCTAGAAAGTTGGAACAAGAGTTGCACCAAATTTAGGTATCAAGTGTTTAGTGGTAATTAGTAAGTGGTAACAGTATCACCAATGAGAATCTAATCACAGTTAAGGAACTCAGAAACAATTGACAAATTGTATCTATTTCAAAAAAAAAAAAAAAAACTTGTTTGAAAAATACGGGTCAACTCGAATTGTCCCGCAACCCGACTTGACCCACGACTCGATTGACCCGACCCGCCCTTTTTGCCATGTCTACTTTTAACTGCATTTGGGGTCCGCTGGGATGCCATAACTTCTAATAGTAACTTCTTATATATAAGCTGCAAACGTACGAATTTTTGGATTGGTAAGTATCTCTCTCTTGATGTAGTGTCAATCTTTGGTTGGAGAATTATCAGCTTCCCACTTATGGATATGAATTGAAAGCGGTCGTTCACTTGGATGCTCGTGCTGTTAGACTAGACGCAAGTTGTGAGGAACCCTCACAAACGTTAATTTTGAATCTCACGCAAGTGTGGAGTGCCTCCCCTTTTAAATGCTTATTGGTAATCTTGGAAGATATTTTAATCTTGCCTATCGCCTATTTATGTGCTGATCTAATTATCTAATCACCTATATGTCATATGTTGAAATTTTGGACATGATGAAAGTAGAAGGTTGAAAATTCCTTTTGCAAAGAAGTTTAATAGATATTATACAAATAATTTTAAGTCTTCTACATCTTATTTAACTGTTACCTTGAAATTTTGGACACAATGAAGACAAAATGGTTGAATTTTTTGTTTCAACTGATTTACATTCCAGACCTTCACTTTCATATGTAGGAACATATAGTAGAAGGGCAAGACCACTGCCAGCAAAATCTAAATTAAACATGGCCTCTAGATTTTCAAACAAATTTCGAGTCTTGAAAAGTTGTTGCTACTGAGGATTCAATTTAAACGCAATTTAATGTTGTAAGGTATATGTTTTGACCGCTTTGAACAAGTCAAACGGATAGAAAAAGTTGATCTGAATTGTTGAAGGATAAAAATTTGGTCAAAGGAGGCTATAGCGTTTAAAAAGCAATCTTGAAGTATATGTTTTGAACGCTTATAGCAGGTGAAATTGAGGGGAAAATGGATAAACTATGCAGCAAAATTCTCTTGTTTTGAAATTATTTAGCAAAATGCCCCTATTTTTTAAACTCAATTGTAATAAAATTGAGTTATGTGTAAAACTCGATATTTTCAAAATCGAGTTATGTGTATATTTTTAAGCGAAACTTGACATTAATAATGTCGAGTTTCACTTAAATTTTCAAAACATTTAAGTAACAAAATATGCAAAGAACTCAACATTACTAATGTTGAGTTCCACCTATAACTTAATTTTGTTAAAATCGAGTTTAAAAACAATAACATTTTGCTAAATAGTTTCAAAATAAGGGCATTTTGCTGTATGATTTGTAAATTAGAGACAAATGCTCATTTCTCCCATAAAATTGATATAAGAAGTTGATTTGAACCATTGAAGGAAGAAAATAAATAAATAAATAAAATCCTCACACAAGGCTATAGAGTTGAAAAGGCAACCTCCAAAATCTTGTATACACAATTGTCTTTGACATTGAAAGTCTTGTTATCTAGGGACGGCTTTACGTTGAGCTCAGGTTATTCACACGAGTTATGCCTATTTAAAAAAATTATATATATAATTATATTTAAACATAGCTCTTTTGTTTTTTCTAATTTAAAATTTTTGAACTCTTTCACTTGAGAATCACAAGAATTTGAGTTAAAATATATATATATATATATATAATTTTGGTCTCCCAAACATAATCCTTACTATCTTTAAGAAAAAATAAAATAAAATCCCAAATAGTAACAATAAAAATTAGCCCAAATAACAACAAAAATAGCCTAAACAACAACAACATTAGACCAAACAACAACAAATGAACAAAAATTTAACAAAGAGGTCATAAAAAAAAATAAAAAATAAAAAAACCTTAATCAATTAACTTGTTCAACTCATTCCATAAAAATAATCTCTAATTTCATTTTTTCCTAAAAATGGTATCAAGAGAGATACCATTTCTCTCTCGGCTTACAATCGTAGCACGTATCCTTTGTTGCTCTCCCTCTCTCTCTCACTTCTTCCATTTTTCTTTTCTCTAACATTATTTCAGACTTTCATACATTATTACTCTCATTTTAGCATTTTTAGTGTTGATTTGGATACGGATGAAAATGCTGGCGTCTGCATTTTCCTCTTTTTTTTTTCTTTTTTTATTTTATTTTTTATTTTATTGAGACCCACGTTTTCTTTTGACTTTGTCTGTTAGTGCACTATTCATACCAGCAAAATAAGCGGTGGACAATACACACCAATGGGTCCCGTGCACTATTTACAGGACCCACAAATCTCACTTTTCAGCAATTTTTTAATTAAAAATGGGTCCCGCAACACTATTCACACATTTAAAAATTATTTAGCCACAGTGTTTTCAATTTTCAACAAAATAAGCGGTATCAAAATGGACCTTTAGTTCTTACTTTACCTCTTGTCAATTTCTTTTTGCTATTTTATTTTGTTAGTAAAAAAAAATTATAAAATTTTATCTATTTGCTATTTTTTTTTTTGTAATATTTATATATTCAAGTTTTTTTATTATTAGAATTGGTATAATTCTTTTTTTTTTTTATAAGAATACTGAGATTTTATTAAGTACTTGAAAAAGACATTATATCATGGATAAGAGTTTGCTCAATACAGCAAGGTTCCTCTTCAATCCAACAAATATAATCAACAACGCAAGACGCGTGCTTAGCTAAAAGGTGTGCAGGCTTGTTCCCTTGTCTACGTACATGTGAAAAAGCTGTCCTTCTAAATTCCCTACACAAATCCCATACACCCATGACAATAGGTTCCACAGAGGCTGGTGGTGGGGCTGTCCCACATAATGCATTTATTAAACTCAAAGAGTCCCCTTCCAGAACCACATCTTGAAGTCCAACATCTCGTGCTAACATCAGGCCCGCCTCAAGAGTTTGGCTTCTACTTCCACCGAACCTAAAGGAGCCTCAATCTTTCTGCTCATAGCTGCTTCTACTCTCCCCCACTCATGTCTGATCAACACCCCTATTCCTGCATTTTTCTGTTTTGAGAAAATAGCTCCGTCTACGTTAATCTTGAACCACCTATTCCTTGGAGGAGTCCAAGTCACTGGGAGCTCCACCACCGGTCCCTCTAAGTCAGTTAGCTCCATAGCAGCTCCATACTCGGCCAAGTACTCCATCACCCACTGTACCAACCTCTGTCCAGACTTCCGTACCCCACCGTTTCGCATCTCGTTCCTATTATGCCACAACGTCCATGCTATTGTAACCACCCTTGCAGCTGCTTCATCACTACCTCCATCAACCATCATCAATTGCCACATGAAATCCAAAAAAGAGACACCCTCTGCCCTTGCAACCTGCACTGTCACCTTAGAACAATCCCAAGCCTCCTTTGCTTTCAAACAGCTCCATAAAGCATGCCTAGTTGTCTCCGAGGCTTCCTTGCAAATCTCACAAATATCTTCCGGTATCGCCTTACATTTCAACAAGTTCCTTTTGGTAGGCAAAGCTTCACGGCATGCTCTCCAACCGAAATGACGTACCTTATGTGGGATTGGCAAGCTCTAAATCCTTTTCCAGAATCGCCTTAAAGAGCTACTGTTCGAGCTACTTCCATGTGACCCACTGACCGCCAACTTCACTGCAAGTTTATAAGCACTATTCACACTGAAGATGCCATTTTGAGTTTCAATCCATATTAGCTTGTCGGCCGGGAACCGAGAGCTTAAAGGGATGCCCAAAATCGCTTCTGCCTCGTGGGGAAGAAACAGAGTCTCAACTACTGACTTCTTCCAACTAACAATAGTGGTATCTATCAGTTCTTGGACCCGTGTGTCTTCATGCAAAAACCACCGAGGAGAATTTACTTTGTACGTTGATGGCATAGGCAACCACTTATCCATCCACACCCGAATGTTTGCCCCATCACCTATCCTCCACCTTAGACCTTCCTTGACAATATTTTGTGCCGCCATAATGCTGCGCCAAGTATAGGAAGGATTGTGACCCAATGAGGCATTGATAAAATCACTCCTTGGAAAATATTTTGCTTTCAAGACTTTGTACACAAGTGACTCATGTCCCACCTCCAACCGCCAACCCTGTTTTGCTAGGAGTGCAAGGTTGAACATTTTAAGGTCCTTAAAGCCTAATCCACCACTTGCCTTGGGTTCACACAACTTTTCCCAACTAATCCAAGAGATTTTCCTCTCTTCTTGTCTTTGTTCCCACCAAAAATTCCTGATCATGCTTGTAATCTCATCACAAAGGGAGTCCGGTAATTTGAAACAACTCATAGTGTAGGTTGGAATAGCAAAAGCCACAGCCTTTATAAGAACTTCCTTCCCCACTTTAGACAGCATTTTCTCCTTCCATCCGGCTAACTTCTTACCAATCTTTTCTTTAATGTCATTGAAGGTGGCCCTTTTATTCTTCCCCACAAGTGATGGTAGACCAAGGTACTTTTTGTGGTGCTTGATTACTTGAGCTCCAAATCTCCTTTTAATCTCCTCCTGGATCTCACTGGACGTGTTTCTACTGAAGAACAGTGAAGTTTTAGCCCGGTTCAATTGTTGGCCAGAAGCTTTCTCATAAACTTCTTGAACTCTTTGAAGGGAGTCACATTCCTTCAGAGAAGCTTTGCAGAATATGAGGCTGTCATTTGCAAAGAAAAGGTGAGATAATTTCGAACTTCCTCTACATATAGCAATTCCCTCCATACTTCCAGAGTTTACCGCTGCCTTGATCAGTGCTAATAATCCTTTTGCACAAAGAAGAAATAAATAAGGTGACACGGGGTCTCCTTGACGGATGCCCCTAGATGGAATAATGCGACCTCTAGGACTTCCATTAATCCTAATGGCATAGGTGACAAAAGTAATACACTGCATAATAAGACTTCTCCACCTCTCTGCAAACCCCAACTTTTCCATAATCTTCTCCAAACATATCCATTCCACTCTATCATATGCCTTACTCATATCTAATTTAAGTGCCATCTCACCCTCCTTTCCTCCGTGGTGCATAGTTTCAAAAGCAATCAAAATATTGTCAATAATAAGCCTCCCCTGTACAAAAGCACTTTGGGTATCACTGATAATAGTAGGAAGGATTTTTTTAAGCCTATTAGCTAAAACTTTTGAAGTAAGTTTGTAAACAACATTACATAAGCTAATAGGCCTATAATCAGTGACTCTTTTGGGATCCTTGACTTTAGGGATAAGCACAATATGAGTTTCATTAAAATTTGGAAGAATAATACCGTGATTGAGGAAGTCAAGCACCATTTTTGTTACCACAGCACCACTAGTACTCCAAAAATGTTGGTAAAAAGGCAGAGGCATACCATCTGGACCTGGAGCTTTAAGAGGGTACATCTGCTTTAGTGCTGAACAAACCTCTATACTAGTGAAAACTTGGGTTAGCTCTTCATTCATAGCCAAGGAAACCTTTGGCTGAACTGCAACCAGTAATTCAGAGAAGTCGTCCGGGTTACTTGAAGAGAACAGATTATTGTAATACTCCACAACAATTTCCTCCATTCTCGCATCATCTTCCTGCCAAACATCATTGGCGTCCATCAACCCCACTATTAGATTTTTCTTTTGTCGTGCTGAGGCTTTAGCATGAAAGAAGCTTGTGTTTCTGTCACCCCCCTGGAACCAGTTAAGTCTCGACCTTTGCCTCCACATTGCTTCTTCTTTGTCCAACCAACAATTTAATTCAACTTTGGTATTCTTTAGTTCTCGTATCTGCTCTGTGGATGCTAGTAGCCGTTCTAACCCTTCCAATCTACTTTGTAGTTCTGATATCTTTCTACCCACATGCCCAAATTCTGACTTATTCCATGCCGACAGCTCGGCCCTACATCTTTCCAAACATCTTTCTAGCACCCTATCTGTGGCTATTATTTCCTCTTCCTCCCATATTGTCTTAACTATTTCTTCACATCTTCTATCTTTGAGCCACATGGATTCAAATCTGAACATCCTTCGTACTTTCCTTTTCTTTTGCTGGTATTTTAAATGGAGAGAGAGAGAGAGAGAGAGAGAGGAGAGTGATCAGATGCCGAAGAAGAGAGATGGTGGAGTTTTGCTGTAGGAAATAGATCCATCCACTCCTGGGTTGCCAATGCCCTATCCAACCTCTCCCTTATTTGTTCTCCATCTTTACGTTGGTATATCCAGGTAAACCTAGGACCCACATAATCCACTTCTCTAAGGCCACAATGGTTTATGGCGTCAACAAAAATCTCCATTTGTCTCCGAGGTCTCATACTTCCTCCTTCCTTTTCAGAGAGACCCGTAATTTCGTTAAAATCTCCCAGGACCAACCATGGCAAAGAAGAAGTATTCTTCAAATGTTTTAGCTTTGCCCATGATTCCGTTCGTCTTGCTGTCTCAAGATTGCCATAGAAAAAAGTTAGATGCCACCACCCCACCTCAGCTCCCCCATCCACCCATGCATCAATATGATCATCAGAATAAGTCTGTACGTCTAGTTTAACCTCCTCTTTCCACAACATTGCCATTCCACCCCTACTACCATTGCTAGGAACAATAAGACTATGTTTCATTTTACACCTTTCCTTTACTTTCTTCATCCACTCTCTGCTTGATTTCGTCTCGATTAAGAAGACTATGATGGGCTCTTCTTTGTTTACCACCTTTTCCAAAGTGTTAACTGTCCAGAGGTTCCTAAGCCCCCGGTAATTCCAGCTTAGGAGACTCATTGTTCCCGGCAGGGTTGCCCAGCAACCTCCGCCACTACTACCAAGTTACTCATCTCGATCACTTTCTTCTTTTTTTCATGCAAGTTTACGTCAAGAGAGTCTCTATTAGAACTTTCATGCTTTCTTTTCGTCCCTACTCCAATACTCAAAGATGGATCCATATTAGTTGATGGCCTTTGTCTTGCCTTTCTTTTCCAGGACCCTCACTTAAGCCCACGGCCCCCTTATCTGACATGTCACCACCAGCCCTCTCCATTATAACATTGGGCCTTATTTTTTGTTTCCCCTTGCTGCCACTCTTATTGGGCCTACCTTTACTTATTACTCCTTTGGAGCCCATATCCACCCAGCCCAAATTAAATTCAGCTTCTAACATCATTGTTTCCATATTTAAATCCTCTTGCTTTCCATTCCGATCCAGCTCATCATTCATCCAACCCGGATTTTCCTCCATGATTTCAACGTCAACCAGCTTTAAATTGCTATCAATCCGATTTGCCCTTTTTTCAGGGATAGCAGCCTTGAGTTTCGAACTCCCAGGGCCGTTACTGATTGCATTATCAATCCCATTTAATGCTTCCTCAAAATCTGGGATGTGCATCCGTGATTCTCAAACCTCCACGTCATGCTTACGTTCACCAACTCTCCTCTCAACTCCACCGCCGTAACCTTCCTTCGGCGCCACTGTTCAAGCTTCAAGCACCGACTTTTCAGTAATTGAGATCGTCGTATCAGTTCTTCCTCAAAAACCCATTACCTCTTGGTCCGATCTCACTTCGCTGGGAACCACCGGTTGTGTCGTCATCCTTCGTGGTTGGTCGAAACCCTGCACTTCAATAACTGCTTTTCTCACATGGTTGAACTGCGGCGCTCTAATCCAGGGGCCGAATTTTTGCTCCTCAACTCGTACTGAACCTCTATTGTTCAGCCACAACATGCAATCCTTGTCATCGTGCGAAACAAGCCCACACTAGTAGCATATGTTTGGCAACCGTTCGTACATGAACACTGCCCAACCCTCCCCAGAATCATCCCATGATATCTTCCTCCCTTTACACAATGGTTTTGTTATGTCCACTTCTACTCTCACTCGCATAAAATTCCCACCTTTCATCTCTCCAAGGTCCTTTGGTTGGCGCACTACTCCAATGGTCTCCCCAATACTAAGCGCCGCTTCTACCGTCAATAACTGAAAAGGAAGATTATGGATCTGAATCCAAAACGTGGTCGACTTAAAGATTAAATCTTGGACTTGTATCGATCCATTGTATCGCTGTACCGCAACCAAATGCCTGTCAAACGCCCAAGGTTGCCACTGAATCACCTTCTCCGCATCTGCTTCCTTCTCAAAGTCAATCAATAGGACATTGTCTTTTCCTTCGCATACCTTAAAGTTTCCTCTAGTACGCCATAATGGTCGGAAAGTCTTCGCCACTGCCTCAACGTTTACATTCCTCCAAGTAAAGAATTTCGCAGCCAAGAAAGCACCTGTTGTCTTTTTTCCCTTCGTCAAATCCACCTTTGCCTCCTCCTCCTCTGTTAGCGAGAGACTCCGCCATCTATTAGTCAAGTCCTCCATTCTGAAATACTGTTCCAACTGAAAAACAACTCACTCCAGACTACAAACTGTATAAAACTAATACCCTCCTAGTAGCAAAGCTGCTATAGGGACCTCAGCATCCTCCTTAAAGAGGGAAACACACTACTACAGTGGAGGAAAGAGTAAACCGTCCCCACCGAGAACCCGCGACTTTAGATACTAATACTGTTCATCTTACGGGATGCTAAAGTCCTGTACACTTTTCTTAAATGGTGTGCTCAGGAAATATTGAGACAGTATTCTGAATTTCATCAAGTCAAAAAAATGATATTTTAGGAGTTTGGAGTCTTTGAGACATTTTAAATTTAAACAACCAAAAGCCATTTGTTTAGAGAGATATATCTTTTTCCTCCTTTTCTCAATGGCGGCTGTGCTTACATCACTTCATTTTCTGATAACTCTCTACTTCATCCTTAAGGTTCCATTGATGGTTGCTCAAGATGACCATTTCATCTACAATGGCTTCAATCAAGCAAATCTGCATCTAAATGGAATAGCTGAATTCCACCCCAATGGTCTATTGCAACTGACCAACATTTCAACCCAACAACTTGGTCATGCTTTCCACCAATTTCCATTAAAATTCAACACTTCCTCTTCCTCTGGGTCTCTTTCATTTTCCACAAACTTTGTATTTGCAATAGTTCCTCAATTGCCGATGTTGGGTGGCCATGGCCTTGCCTTAACCTTTTCTCCCTCGTGGGAACTTGCCCATGCTAATGGCATCCAGTTTCTAGGGCTCTTCAATGCCTCCAGTAATGGCCTCCCAACAAACCACATATTGGCTATTGAGCTTGATACTGTTATTAGTACTGATGTAAACGATATAGACAGCAACCATGTTGGTATTGATGTGAACGGCGTGAACTCAACTGAATCAGCTACCACAACCTACTCTGATCAAGAAGAGAAGAATATAAGCGTGGAGCTAAAAAGTGGCAATCCAATGCATCTTTGGATAGACTACAATGAAACAGAAAAGTTACTGAATGTAACACTATCCTCAACCGGCATCCAAAAACCAAACCGGCCTCTCTTGTCAGCACGCATTGATCTGTCCCAATATCTTTCGGAATCTATGTATGTTGGTTTCTCTACAGCCACTGGTACAGTTGCAAGTGACCGCTATATTCTTGGATGGAGCTTTAATAAAAGTGGACAAGCACACAGCCTTGACGTTTCGAAGCTTCCTCAACCTCCCCGACAAAGGAAAAGTAAAGATAGGCTTATCATGATTTTGATCATAGCAATAGTGGTCGTGCTCATATTGGTCACTGCAGCTATTTTCGTTCTGAGGAGAGAGAAATATGCAGAAATACTAGAAGATTGGGAAAGCGAGTATGGTCCTCACAAGTTCAGCTACAAGAATATCTACAAAGCAACCAAAGGTTTCTCAGACAAGGAGCTTCTTGGAGAAGGAGGTTTTGGAAAGGTTTATAAAGGAACTCTTCGTTCTTCCAATACACAAATTGCAGTCAAGAAAGTCTCCCATGATTCCAAACAAGGGATGAAGGAATTTGTGGCTGAGATCATTAGCATGGGCAGGCTGAGGCATAGGAACTTGGTGGAACTCCTGGGATATTGTCAGCGAAAGGGTGAACTCCTCTTGGTCTATGATTATATGCCCAATGGAAGCCTTGAAAAGTTCTTATACGGAAATGAAAGGACAAACCTTAACTGGCTTCAACGATTTCGAATCCTTAAAGGAGTAGCATCTAGCCTTCTCTACCTCCATGAAGAGTGGGAACAGGTTGTTCTTCATAGAGATATAAAATCCAGCAATGTTCTATTGGATGCTGAATTAAATGGGAAGCTTGGAGATTTTGGCCTTGCCAGATTATGCGACCACGGTGCCATTCTTCAAACCACCCGTGTGGCTGGAACAGTGGGTTATTTGGCTCCAGAGCTTACTAAAACAGGAAGGGCAACCACTTACACTGATGTGTTTGCTTTTGGGGCTTTCATGCTGGAGGTAGCTTGTGGAAGAAAGCCTATAGAGATTCGAGGACTGCCAGAAGAGGTCATTTTGGTTGATTGGGTCTTCGGGTGCTGGAGAAAAAGAGCCATCCTTGGTGCTAGTGATCCAAAATTGGAAGGTAATTATGTAGTTAAGGAAATGGAATTGGTTTTGAAACTTGGCTTGCTTTGCTCACACTCAACGCCAGCAGTGAGGCCTAGCACGAGGCAAGTGATGCAGCTTTTGGATGGCGATGCTGAACTGCAGGAATTACCGCATGAGAGTACTAGTTTTGGTAACTTTACAAATGTTGAAGCATCTGAGATCTTATTGTCAATTAATTCATCATTCGGCAAGGGTTTGACGGCCTCCTCTAGCACTGATTCTGTGCTATATAGTGACAGATGAATCAGACGCATATTGATCTGCTAGCACTGATTAGGGATCACCTTCAGGGGAGAATAGAAAAAATGAAATAGTGAAGAATGTGATGTATTCAGTTTCGTTTACTTATTGTAGAATCTCATATTTGTTAGCAATTTACTTAGGATCTAAGTACTACTTTACTACAATAAGATCAATACAGTTGTTGTAAGCTTTATAACTATAAATCAATAATGTATTGCAGAAACTAGATTGGGTGGCTCGTAAAATTTTAGAAAACTGAAAACCCACAGCCAACATGACTATGCATGAAAATTACCGTTTGCCTTCACAAAATAGCTCGTTGTATGGTTTATAATGAATTGCACTGCCAATGCCATAAGGTCATAAAAAGGAGTTGGGAGTAACATTTACTGAATAGACATATCAAAGAGTTACTTAATGCTTAATGCTAACCATTCCACAGTTACATAAATAAACTCTATGAACTAATTCATTACTAATTCATTCTCCAAAAAAAAATTCATTACTAATTTAACAATGATCATTGCAAAGGGCAGACTCCACCATATAGGCCATTTAGACAATTGTCTTAAGCCCCATGAGTGTAAAAAGGTCCTAGTCATAATAGTATATTTTTATAACATAATAAAATATATCTCTTCTCTGCTAACTCTTTTTTTTCCTCGAATAGGTTGTCAACGTCTATTTAAAAATGGAAAAAAAGCATATTAGTTTTTGCTCCCTCTAAA
The DNA here is from genome assembly GCF_002906115.3 of Quercus suber. Taxonomy (NCBI): domain Eukaryota; kingdom Viridiplantae; phylum Streptophyta; class Magnoliopsida; order Fagales; family Fagaceae; genus Quercus; species Quercus suber. Next base: position 1,059,323 of record NW_027069679.1, on the reverse strand, counting down.
GTACCTCTTGAAAATCGGCCGCCATTAAACTCTATTTTTCCCTCTTACCCCTAAGCTTATTTTCATGTGTAACATTTGACGTAAGCAAGTTTATTTTAATCTATATATATTATGGTTTACATACAATTGATGTGAATATTTTCACTCGATGACTTCATTTTAAGCAAATTCATTTTTGCCAAGAGACTTGTAGCTCAATGGCATTGTTTTTTCTCATTTATTTGCAAACCCACACAAGCCCAGAAATCGTATATGAATATATAATTATTTGTAATGTGTTATAATTTATAATTTATTCTCCAAAATTTATTGAAAATATATTATGATTAAAAAAATTTTAAAAGAATATTATGGTTAACTATTTTTAAAATAAATATACTCACTTAGCAAATAAAATAAGTATTTTAACAATTAAAAATTTCACTTAGCCAAAGTCATACGAGCTGCAAAGTGGAGTTGTAAAAAAAAAAAAAAAACCCTCATCAACCCAAAGCAAAGCTACAAGAAATAATATATTATATATATATATATATATATATATACATATAAAGTCCATTAAAAGAAAGAAAAAAATGCAAGAGATAGGGAGAAATTAATCACATTTTTGGCAAAACGTGAACTAAATAAAAGAAAAAATTACAAAGAGAGTAGTAGCAAATTTATAGAAAAGAAGATGGGGAGAAGAAAAGTAAAAAAATGGAGAGGAATGGTTGGAAGAAAAGTATGGGTAAAGTGGGAAATAATAATAGGAAGAAGTAGAGCCAAAAATTGAGGTGAAGGGTTGGAGGAAAAGTAAACTATTAGATAAAAAATAATGGGAAAAGAAGAGAAAAAATAGAAGGGAAATGGTTAAAAAGAATTAAATGAATGGATTGATAAAGTTGTTTATGGTTGGATTTGTAAAGTTAATTGTGTGGTCATGGGCCCTTATCATACAATTGGGTCTTGGGCTTCGGCCGAGAGCATGGGGCTTTGGCCGAGATCGCGAGTAGTCCGAGTTCGAGAAGGAATATCTCTTCGGATAAGCTAAACGCAGATCGGGTATAGATTCTAATAATCAAAGTGACCTTCCAGGAAGTTCTAATGATAGGGACGAGCATCATGAACATACAAGAAAGATAAGGACTTAAAAATATCTAAGGGAAAGCTGCTACACCGCATTGAATACCCTACAACTAATTTCTGACAGCATTTATGTGACAAAGACCCTTCACAAAGCTGCCTCGGCAACCACAACTCACAGAAGGCCAGAAAGGGTGTCTAATGGGACAATCACTCAAGTGATGGATCAAAAGATCAACAAGTATATGATCAAGATCATCCAAAAGAAACAATATAATGGAATTGGCCCTTCATGAAAAGAGGGATGAGGGGGGGAAGAAACAGAGAAAGCACTGTAGCAATCCAACAACTCCCGTAACCATTCTCATCCAATATTTACTAGAACAGAGCTCCTTGGATTGTACCGAGGACAAATTCTCTTGTACAAACCTAGTTCATTTCTATTTGATTGTCATGAAAACCTACTTTAACTGTTATCCACGCACTAAAGCCTAGTTCTTTGACCTGCTCTCTACAAATTCATTGTTTTGGCCCAGGATCAAATCCAATCCTTACAATTAGTGCTGTATATGGAAAGAACTCGTGTGATAGTGAGTGCAACGATTGGTTATGGTAGGATCAAGCTCCCATCAACAAGAGTCCCTGGAGAAAGCAATCATGGTGGCCAGTTTACCATGTGAGCAAGTCACTACATGAGGCCAAGGTCTATTCTTCGAAGTGCTGATTACACGGAAAGGATTGCTAAATGAGACACAGTTCTAGGGGCTTTTGACATCAAGTACATGCTTCGTACCTCTATCAAGGGTCAAATCCTCACGAATCTGGTGGCCAAATTTGCTGAACCCCTGTTGGAAGAAGTGGCAGAGACACGGCACATGGATGGAAAACCAGTTGGCATAATCTCCGTACAAGAGCCTTTATCTTGGAAGGCCTACGTTGACGAAGCAGTGAACCACAAGGGCTCCGCATCGAGGCTAGTTCTAGAAGGTATATATTGATATCTTCTAAAGTTTGAAGTTGTTAAACAGAACCTTAACTATGCCGGGTCCTCGGACCTCCTACTTTAGGGAAATTAACACACACTGACATCTTTTAAAGTGGTCAAAAAAAACTTTAGCTATGTCGGGTCTTTGGACCTCCTACTTTGGGAAAATTAACACACACTGACATCTTTTGAAGTGATCAAACAGAACCTTAGCTATGCCCGGTCCTCGGATTGAGGACCTCCTACTTTGGGGAAATTAATACACACTGACATCTTTTGAAGTGGTCAAATAGAACCTTAGCTATGCCGGGTCCTCGGACCTCCTGCTTTAGGGAAATTAACACACACTGACATCTTTTCAAGTGTTTAAACTATAACTCCATCATGCCTTGGTCCTCGGACAAGATGATGTGGAAACTTAACACTCCATGACATCTCTCTTCAAGTGTTTAAACTATAACTCCATCATGCCTCGATCCTCGGACTAGATAATATGGGAAAGTAACACTCCATGACAACTTTCAAAGTGTTTAAACTATAACTCCATTATGCCTCAGTCCTCGGACCAGATGATGTGGAAAAGTTAACACTCCATGACAACTTTCAAAGTGTTTAAACTATAACTCAATCATGCATCGATCCTCAGACCAGATGATGTGGGAAAGTTAACCCTCTGTGACAACTTTCAAAGTATTCAAACGGAACCTTAGTTATGCATGGCTCCTCAGACCACATACTTTGGGGAATTAAAATTCCATGATATCTATTTGTTTCTCACTAAGTGTCAAGACAGACCCAATATTATAACCAAATCCTTAGATTGGTAGCTCTGAAAGGAGCAATTTACAGTACAAATAGGGGGCATGTGAAACGACACTCCCCTAGGTGTAAATCAAAGATCAAAGCAGAATTAACTCTTAAGAATTCAATACCCACTTTTTCCTCAGATGAAAGGAAAAAATCGGAGTTTTGAAGGGCTATTGTGGGGTCATGGGCCCAGATCATACAAATGGTTCTTGGGTTTCGGTCGAGAGCATGGGGCTTTGGCCGAGATCACAAGTAGTCCGAGTCCGAGAAGAAATATCTCCTCGAATAAGCTAACGCAAATTGGATATAGATTCTAATGATCAAAGTGACCTTCCAAGAAGTTCTAATGATAGGGACGAGCATCATGAACGTACAAGAAGGATAAGGACTCAAAAATATCTAAGGGAAAGCTGTTACACCGCATTGAATGCCCTGCAGCTAACTTTCTCACCGCATTTATGTGGCAAAGACTCCTGAACAGAGCTGCCTCAGCAACTACAACTCACAGAAGGCCAGAAAGGGTGTCTGATGAGACAATCACTCAAGTGGTGGCCCAAAAGATCAACAAGTATAGGATCAAGATCATCTAAAGGAGCTATATAATGGAATTGGCCTTCATGAAAAGAGGGATGAGGGGGGGGGGGGGAAGAAACAGAGAAAGCACTCTAGCAATCTCAACAACTCCCGTAACCATTCTCATCCAATATTTACTAGAACAGAGCTCCTCGAATTGTGCCGAGGATAAATTCTCTTGTACAAACCTGGTTCATTTCTATTTGTTTGTCATGAAAACCTACTTTAACTGTTATCCACGCACTAAAACCTAGTTCTTTGACCCACTCTCTACAAATTCATTGTTTGAGGCCTAGGATCAAATACAGTCCTTACAGCAATAATTGAATAGTTTTTAACATTAAATGATTGGATTTGTAAAGTTAATATTTTAATATATCTTTATATATAATATTGTTTAAAATATATAAAAATGATAGGAAAAAAATGATGATAATGTGGTGAATGAGTTGGCACAATAGGAGATTTGCAACATTATTAAAGATAAATACATTGTGATTAATTATTTTCAAAAGAAATATACTCACATAGCAAATTCGAGAGAGAGAGAGAGAGAGAGAGAGAGAGAGAGAGAGAGTTAAGAATTATAATAGTTAAATATTAAACCACATCAATCCAAAGTAAAGTTGTGAAAATACAAAAACTATTAACTTAAAAAGCAAATCTGTAAGGAAGAATAAAAAAAAAATCTTTAAATGAAAGAAGATGATAAAAATAAATAAAAAAGAGTTGCAAGAAAGAGAAAGAGAGAGATCGCCTTTTTATGACAAAAGATAGACTTAAATAAGAGAAATATGCAAAGGAAATAATAAAAAAATTATAGGAAAAAAAATGGAGACAAGAAAAGTGAAAAGAGAGAGAGAGAGAGAGAGAGAGAGAGAGAGAGAGAGAGAGGGTTAGAGAAAGAGTAATGATAAAGTGGGGGATAGAATTGAGAAGAAGAAGAAGAAGAAGAGACCCAAAAGAAAAAGATGGAGAAGAGTTGGAGAAAGAGTAAAGGTTAGATAAGAAATAATGGAGAAAATAAGAGGACAAAATGGGCTTTTGCCCTTTTTTAAAAAACAATCTAGCATTTTGCCCTATTTTCCAAATTAATTAGGGAAATACCCATCTTTTGAAACTCAACTTATGATAAATCGAGTTAGGCCCTATAGCGGTGTTTTTAAGGAGCCTATAGTGATATTTTCAGGACCTATAGTGGCGCTTTATAACTTGACCTATATGAAATCGAGTTATAGGTAAAAAAAAAAATTGCCTATAACTCGATTTCATGGAGGTCGAGTTACAAAACACTACTATAGGTCTTGAAAACGTCACTATAAGTCCTTAAAAACGCCGCTATAGGGTTGCAAAAAAATTTTTTTTTTTTTATAACTTGATTTATCATAAATCGAGTTTAAAAAAGATGGGGCATTTTCCTAATTAGTTTGGAAAAAAATGCAAAATGCTGGATTTTTTTTTTTTAAAAATGCCAAAAAGCAATTTTGTCCGAAAATAAGAGTAAAAAAATTAGAAGGGTAATGAATAAATAAAATTAAATGAATGGATTGTTAATATATTATTATTGCTTATGGTTGTGTTTGTAAAGGTAGCAACAAAATAGTTTCTAAAACCAAATGATTGAATTTGTAAAGTTAATGTTTATGCTAGTATTAGATAGATAATGTTTGTTTGAATTTAATTCCATTGATGTTGTAATCTCACTATGATTTAATTTTCTTTCAATGTTTGATGTAATTTGAGAACTTTATTTAAATTATCATAATTTGGGGACTTTATTTAAAGGACCCAAATTTCACTAATGTTAGCAGTTGACTATGGATTTACCATTATAAATTTAGGTTAAGAGTCTTCTACCTTTGTTCCAATGTTTGTCAATTCCAAGCAAAGCCTGCTGCTTATTCTTAGACTCTAGGTATCATTGCCTAGGTTCTTTCTTCCTCCATTTTCAACGTTTGACCCTAAAAAGAAACTGATACCTAGAATTTCACGATATTGTTCTCTTGTTTTCCCATAAAATTTCCCTCTTAGAGTGTATCATTATGCATTAAAATTCACAAGTACTGATGTAATGAGAAGATGCATCAAAATTTCCCTCTTAAGAGATTCCTCCTAGCATCTTTGATGGTTGAGTTCAATTAGTTTATGACAATTAGTACTTTTTTTGTTGTTGTTGGTTGTGTTTAATATATAGAGGTATGCAGGGTTGAGGCCTGTATGCAGCTTCTTAGCAGCGTGTAATGTTGAGTAAAATTAGACATGGCAAAACGGGTCAGAATTTTTTGACCTGACCCGACCCGACCCGAACCCAATTTTTTTTGACCCGAAGCAAAAACGGGTTGACCCGTGACTCGACCCGTGTTTTTTGCGGGTCAACCCGACCCAACCCGCGACCCGACCCGAACCCGAATCATTTTTTTAAAACTTTTTTTTTTTGGGGTAAAAAAGTAGTAAAACTAAGACAATATTGGTTTAATTGTTTATTGTAAACTTTAAGGAAACAATTGATACATTTACATAACTATATGCAAATTAATTGAAAAATAAATGGTTGAACATTCTGTAATGAGTAAATATTTTTAGATATCAAATAGCAAAGTACATGCCAAGATAATCTGGTTACAGTAGAGTTAAAAATATAGATTTAAAATTGTAGACACGTGAGAAATATTCACAAGTGTGAAAATAGTGAAGCTAAAGTATCAAATTAGCATAAATTATGAATATTTAGACCTATTTTTTAATAATTTATGTCCAAAATAAACGGCTTTTCAAAATAAATTATGATATTTCCTAGAGTGTGTGTTGCTTAACAATAATATGATATTCATAAAAAAGACCATGTATAAATAAGTAAGCAATCAAATTTTAAAGTATATCTCAAATTGAAATAGAGTGTCAACCACAACTGATAATAGATTATAAAATTAATTTTCAAGATTGTAAATTTCTTATATATTTTTATTCTTTATCAAATGAGTTATCTAATAAGTCATTCATAATTTTGTTTTATATTTGGAATATTGATATTGTGTAGAAATAAAACTTGTGTATTTGTTTTACTTATATTTGTGTTATTTTGTTTTAGATAGCAATGTTAGGATTTGTATAATTTTAAAATTGTTGAATAAGTATAAATAAGTTTAACTGAGTTCATTCTTGATATAAGTGGTAAATTCAAAATAATGCATTTTATATCAATTAATTTGTTGCATAACTTTCAAAATGACAGATACATGTTGTTTTCTTTATTAAAAAAAAATAAAATTCATGTGAAAAATACGGGTCAACCCGACCCGACCCGACCCAACCAGCAATTCGATTGACCCGAACCCGATTTTGACCCGCTTAAAATGACCCGTTTTTGACCTGTGACCCGTTTGACCCGTAACCCGATTGACCCGACCCGAACCTGACCCAACCCGCCCGTTTTGCCATGTCTAAGTAAAATGTTATTCATAAAAAAACAAATCCAAAACCAAATTTTCTATTGTGCTTTAAATGATGAGAATGGCATCTCGTCAAATAATCATTTTCCTTAGTTTGTAGTTTAGAAAGATTATTATGACTGTCCGACGGAGTCCTCCATAGTTACATCTAGTTGGATTTTGGACCCTTCTCCTTTTTTTTATTTTTCTTTTTTATTTTTTGCTAAAAAGTTGGACTTGGACAGTTGGACCCTTGTTCTCACATTACAACAATTTTGACATGAACTATTTGGGGGCAAAGAAGAAAAACCACCATTTTCTAGGAGTTTGACATTTTTAAACAAAGCCCCCGTGCTAACATGGATGTACATTTTTCCCACTTTACTCAATGGCAACCGGGCTTGCATCACTTCCTTTTCTGATAACTCTCTACTTCATCCTTAAGATTCCATTGATGTTTGCTCAAGATGACCAGTTCATCTACAATGGATTCAATCAAGCCAATCTGCATCTAAATGGAATAGTTGAAATCCACCCCAATGGCCTATTGCAACTGACCAACATTTCAACCCAACAACTTGGTCAAGCTTTCCACCAATTTCCATTAAAATTCAACACTTCCTCTTCCTCTGGGTCTCTTTCATTTTCCACAAACTTTGTATTTGCAATAGTCCCTCAACCGCCGATGTTGGGTGGCCATGGCCTTGCCTTAACCTTTTCTCCCTCGTGGGAACTTGCCCATGCTATTGGCATCCAGTTTCTAGGGCTCTTCAATGCCTCCAATAATGGCCTCCCAACAAACCACATATTGGCTATTGAGCTTGATACTGTTAAAAGTACTGATGTAAACGATATAGATAGCAACCATGTTGGTATTGATGTGAACGGCGTGAACTCAACTAAATCAGCTACCGCAACCTACTTTACCGATCAAGAAGGGAAGAACATAAGCTTGGAGCTTTTAAGCGGAAACCCAATGTATCTTTGGATAGACTACAATGGAACAGAAAAGTTACAGAATGTCACACTAGCCCCGACCAACATCCTAAAACCAAACCAGCCTCTCTTGTCAACACACATTGATCTGTCTCAATATCTTTTGGAATCTATGTATGTTGGTTTCTCTGCATCTACTGGTGCAGTTGGTAGCAACCACTATATTCTTGGATGGAGCTTTAATAGAAATGGACAAGCACAGAGCCTTGATTTTTCAAAGCTTCCCTTACTTCCTCGACAAAGGAAAATAAAAAAGCTACCAAGACAAATGATCATAGTTTTTCCAGTAATAACTCTCATGCTGATAACAATCATCGGAGCTGCATACATTATAAGAAGGAAGAAGTATGAAGAAATACTTGAAGATTGGGAAAGCGAGTATGATCCTCACAGGTTCATCTACAAGAATCTCTATAAAGCAACCAAAGGTTTCTCAGACAAAGAACTTCTTGGAGCAGGAGGTTTTGGAAAGGTTTATAAAGGAACACTTTCTTCTTCCAAAATACACATTGCAGTCAAGAAAGTCTCCCATGATTCTAAACAAGGGATGAAGGAATTTGTGGCTGAGATCATTAGCTTGGGCAGGCTGAGGCACAGGAACTTGGTGTAGCTCCTGGGATATTGCCGGCAAAAGGATGAACTCCTCTTGGTCTATAATTATATGCCCAACGGAAGCCTCGACAAGTTCTTACATGGCAATGAAAAACCAAAACTTAACTGGCTTCAACGATTTCATATCCTCAAAGGGATAGCATCTAGCTTTCTCTACCTCCATGAAGAGTGGGAACATGTTGTTCTACATAGAGATGTAAAACCAAGCAATGTTCTCTTAGATGTTGAATTAAATGGAAGGCTTGGAGATTTTGGCCTTGCCAAATTAAGCAAGCATGGTGTCAATCCCCAAACAACCCATGTGGCTGAGACTATGGGTTATTTGGCTCCAGAGCTTACTAGAACAAGAAGGGCAACCACTTGCACTGATGTGTTTGCTTTTGGGGCTTTCATGCTTGAGGTGGCTTGTGGAAGGAGGCCTGTAGAGGTATAAGGACTAATTGAAGAGGTAATTTTGGTTGACTGGGTGTTTGAGTGCTGGAGAAAAGGATCTATCCTTGATGCAAGTGATCCTCGATTGGAAGGTAATTATGTGGTGGAGGAAATGGAGTTGGTTTTGAAACTAGGCTTGCTTTGCTCACACTCATTGCCAGCAGCTAGGCCTAGCATGAGGCAAGTGATGCAGTTTTTGGACGACAATGTTGATCTGCCAGAATTACCACATGACAGTGCTTGTTTTGGTAACTTTACACGTGTTGAAGCGTCTGATATCTTATTGTCAATTCCTTCACTAAATAGCAAGGGTTTGACGCCCTCCTCAAGCACAGATTCAATCCTCAAGTATGGTCGTTGAAATATTTGCATATCATGGTATGAGTAAACTAAATCATGGAACTATGCTTGGGACCAAATCAACCAGTGGCACACAGAAAGCTTAGACGTCGCCTTCAGGGGTGGAGAGGAGAAAAAAGGAACTTGTGAACAATATGATGTATACAGTTTCTTTCCCTTAATATAGAATCTACTATTATTAGGAATCTACTTGAGCTCTAAGTAGCAGATCTCAATCCTGTCACACCAACATTGAGGTGTTGTGGAGGTTATTCATTTGTGTTTAATTACTCAGAAAATGTAAGAAAGGAAAGGAAGTCTTTTTTATTTTATATTTTGTCTAGAGCTTCATTTTATACTAAGCGATGCCGCCTAGGAATTTTGTTAGACATGTAGGACAGAAAACTAACAAAAGTGAACAAAATGATATAAGTGTAACGTTTTCAATAATTTAGAGACAAAAAAAAGAATTTTTGATTGTTAAGTAACAAAAACTTATCTTTATGTAAACTTTAAGGATGGAAACAATATTTTTGCCAAAAAAAAAAAAAAAAAACCCATCCAACATTGCAACTGAGTTCTAACTACGATTTGGTGAACCATCCTTGGCCTTGGCATAGGTACAAAGGTGGACCAATGTTGCATAAGCATTAGGTTCAAATCTAACCAACCAAAAAATATTGATAGTTTAATCATTACCCTTCTTGGCTTCCCTAGACCAAGTGTCATACTAAAATTCCCCTCATTTTGTGGATTAACTTACAAATAAAACCAATGCATATGTATCCAACAAATTAAGAACAACCCAAAAAATCATAGGAGGTGCCAGAATTAAATCATGTTCTATCAAAGAAAACCACTTTAAAAATAAAATCTTACATGAAATATTATGAGAGAGGGATCCTAGGCCTAGCCACCATTTCAAAAGGGACAAGGAAACAAACATTGATTGCAAACAAAATTAAAATGTTCTACTCGTACAAAATCAATGAACTTTGATGTACTTTCAATAGGATCGATTTGAGAGTTATGAGCTCAACATCATATTAAAGTTTAATAAATCTTCCACACTATTCCCAACAATTTCAATCCCACAAGTTTCAACATTCCCCTTGTCAAACCGTGAACTGTGCTATTCTACCTCAAAACTAATTAATGATGAGAAAGACACACTCAAATCTTTTATAGCATTCGACATCACGCCTCGCGAGCCTGTTTTTAGAATGATTGTAGGGAGTCGAACTGTGGTCCCCCAACAATCCCTCCCTCACAATGACACTCTCCTAACTCGAACCCATGACCTTGGCTTTGAAACCATTTGTCAGACCATGAACTATGTCATTCCACCTCAAAACTAATTGGTGATAAGAAAGATACACTCAAATCTTTTATAGTATTCAACATTATACCTCACAGGCTTGATTTTAGAGTAATTGTAGGGAGTTGAATTGTGGTCCTCCCAACACCCCTCAATCAACTCAAAATTTCTTCTTCAGCCTCTTCAACTATTTCTTGCATACATTATCTTGGCCTTCAATCTTAACTTGTTCATCACGTTCAACATCTTTGAAATTTTCTTTCAAAATTAGTTTGACATTATTGAACTCTTACTTGGCTCATCACCCAATAATTGAAAGCCACAATTCTCATCTAGGAAGCACGGACACAACAATATTGCCAACATACTTGTCTGACAAGTGTACAGAAAAAAGGAAAATTTTTAGGTAATTTCGGAGTATAGTAAAATAATGCTCTCTTCTATTACATTCATGGTGGGCCCCACCATAAATTTAATAAATTAACCCTATTATAAATATAAGAGAAAAGAGCACCATTCTCCGTGCCCCGAAAGTAACTAAAAATTACCCCAGAAACAAAGTGTCAAGTATGTACCCAGTGATCCAAAATCCCTATTTTTTTTTTTTAATTCGGATATGCTGCGAACATGGTCAAGACACGAAAATGCCAAAACCAGGGAAAAAAAAATCACACCTGGCAACTCCATCGATCTCGTGTAGTAAACCTCAAAAATAACCCTAAACTCCACCCTAGTCATTCTAAATCAATTTCTCTTCTTTGCTTTTCTCGCTCTGGACCTAGTACATCTTCGCTGCTTAAGCCACTAACCGGCAACCCAAGATCACCTTGCAATCACCATCAACCATTAAGTCTCTCTCTCGGTTTCAGTTTCTTGCTTTCTTTCTCGCACAAACTGAGCTGCTTTCTCAATTTCTCACTTTTTCTTGCCACTTTCGACCCTATTTAACTTTTATTTTTATGTGTATTGTAACTATTGTTTACTTTGTTTCGTGGGTCAGTGTATTGTAAGTTTGTAACTATAGTTTACTTTTTTGGGTGGATCAATGTGGGCCAGTGACTGTGATCTACACAAACTGTGGATCTCTCTAGATTGTTGTCGTTGGGTTAATATATGACTATATGTATTGGGTGGATCTGGGTTTGTTTTGGTTATTATTTGTTTTGTCTTTTGGTTGGTATATGTCTATATTAATATAATATTATTTGATATAAGTGGGTCTTAGTTTTTGGCTCTCTTTTTTTTTTTTTTTTGGTTTGTAAATGAATTTTATTATTTGATAATGACATAAATATAATGTATAAATTGTTATTGAATTATTTATAGGTTAAATGAGTGCCGAAAATTGACCAAAAATTTGTCACTAGCCAGCCAGATAATGGTCTGAATGTTCCTCCATTGTTCAAAAATGTTACTATTTTTGGTGGAAAAAAATGTTTTAGATGTAATTACTATTTGGAGAATTTCCAGGGGTCTTATTCTAGGGTGAAAGCACATTTGTTGAGATTTCCCAGCAAAGGGATAAAAGCATTCTCTATGGTTTCAAATAAGTATATTGCAGAGATGCAACAATTAGAAGATACGGCTATTCAGATAAGAAAGTGTAGGCTAGTACATTTACTCCCTCGATCTGGTGTTGGTTCTACTTCTACTACTCTAGGTCCTATTCTTATTGACAGTCCAACTACAAGTCAACCAGCATTCTTCCATACAAGAAAAAAATGGCTGGAAATTCTCATTTAGAAAGGCTTTTAACTATAAACGTCAAGATCATCTAGATAGTCTCATTGCTAGAACACTTTATTCAACTAGCTTACCCTTCCATTTTGCTAGAAACCTGTATTTTATTGAGATTATGAAAAATGCAGCAAATAATAATATATCGGGTTATGTTCCTTTGAGTTACAATAGCTTCAGAACAACCTTTTGCAAAAGAAAAGGGGAAATCTTGAGATGTTGTTGAGGACAATAAAAGATACTTGGAAACAAAGGGGTTTGAGTATAGCAAGTGATTGGTGGACGAATGCACAAAAAATGTCACTTATCAATTTTATGGCTACATTAAAAAGGAGGCCAATTTTCTTAACAACCAGTAATGGTACAAAAGAGTACAAAGACAAGCACTATATTTCTCAGTTGTTTCTAGAATGCATAGCTAAGGTTAGACTTCAAAATGTTGTCCAAATCATTACTAATAATGTCAACTGGGTCTATTGTTGAAGCTAAATATCCTCATATATTTTGAACTCCTTGTGTTGTGCATACACATAATCTAAAAAAAACTCTTCTCAAAATAAGACTGTTTGGAAGAATAAAATTGGATTACAAAAGTTGCTAAAGATGCATCTTTTATATGTATTTTCATAATAAATCACTCCATGAGATTAGGGATGGCAATTTATGCCCGACCCGCGGGTACCCGGCCCAGCCCGACCCGACCCTAATGGGTCAGGTTTTTCCCAGCCCGGTCAGGTTTGGGTTTTAGAAAAAAAAAAAAAAAAAAAAACCAGAAGCGTAGGTTGGGTCCAAGTTTTGGTGAAAACCCGGCCCGAACCTAAACCCGAACCCAACCCATTTAAACTTAAAGCAAAATAACAAAATACCTACCTATATATATGTCACTTATATCAAACCCTAACCCTATTTTCATTTCTCTGATGTCTCTCTTAGCTTAAGCCGCCTCAGCCTCTCAGTGCTCTAACCTCACCCTCAATAACTCTCAGTCTCATTTTCTCTCAAGCCACCTTACACGGTCTCACCCAGTCACCCTCACTCTCATTCACTCACCGACCTACCCTCTTCACTCTCATCACGTGGTGGTTGCTATTTGCCAGGGAGAAGCACGGAGGTTAGATAAAAGAGAGATGTGCGAGGTTTCGGCCATGAAAAGTAGAGAGGCCCTTTGGTGATGATCGGAAGAGCTCTTGGTCGTGTTGAGGTCAAGTCTGAGCTTCGGCCTAGAGGTGAGATTAATGGAAACCACCACCAATCATCAGAGATCTTGGTGGTCTAAGATAGAAAGAGGTCAAGTAGGAGTCCAAGATCGGAGATAGAGGCTTGGTGGACCGAGTTCTCCAATTTTTATTTTGGGTTCATGTCCTCTCTCAAATTTGTGAGTTTGTGTTTGTGATATTGTGAATCAGTGTTTGTGATTTTGTGTTTGAAAGGGAAACCCATTTTTTTTTCTTTTTTTTCTTTTTATGATTGTATGGCCATGGATTAAGGCCCTGAAGTGGCTGGCGGAGCCCACAAGGCCTGACGGGGCGGGTTCAGATATTTAAAAAAAACCCGTTTATTAAACGGGGCGAGTTCAGGTTTCGGGGTTGGACCCGCAGGTAGGGTTCGGGCATAAAGAAACCCTACCCAACCCCGACCTATTGCCATTCCTACATGAGATTGGTGATGTTGAACGAATTATGCATTTGAAACTATTTGATGTTGCTAAAACATGATTTGCTTCAACATTAGTTATGCTTAAGAGATTGAAAATCATAAGAAGTCTTCAAAACATGGTCATTTGTCAGCGATGGTCAGTTTATAGGGAAGATGATGTTGGAAAAGCAACAATTGTGAAAAAATTGGTTTCAAATGATTTGTGGTGGGACAAGGTTGACTACATTCTTCGATTCATAGGACCTAAATGATTTGTGTTGAGAGAATTGGTTTTGCAAAAGGGTTGTTCTTAAGCAATTGTAACTCAGAGAAAAATAACCCAATATATTATTATCCTTTCATTAAAAACAGGATACTAGCAATTATGTACAAAATTATCAAAAACCATTTTAAATAATATATTACAACATTATCTGTGCATCACATGTAATTTACTATTATGATACAAAGGCAACTGAACACATAGAGTGCAAGTGGAGCACCTTTTGCTCCCTATCCTTTTTGCCTTGACTACTGCAGTCTTTCTTGCCTGGAATAGCCTATATTAGATGTAATACAAGGTTAAACATCTAATAACAAACTAGAAGCAACTGCCAAGGAGTGTAATTTCAAGTCATTAATTAGAGCTTCCACGAAAAAATGGTAGGATCAAATTGACATCAGATTTGGATCCAAAGTCCAAACTAACAAAGAACAAACGCACATTCAAACCCAGATATATAGCATCTATGTCGTACAGTTTCTATACCTTCACACACCCATACGAGGTCTAAGTTTGCACTATAAATCCCAGCAAGGTGGGTCACTAGTTAGTTTTTGTTATCTTATTGCCGACAACACATACTCTAGAGTCTAGACTTTCAAAGATTTAATTTTCATTTTTCAATATAATAATATTCACCACCATTCTAGCTCAAGGTCGTGGTGCTATTGCCTATTTGTCTAATATTATGCAAATGTAAATATCCAATGCAGATTTTGATGTATAAAAAGCCAAGCACATAGTAGCTAACTGTTGAAAGCGTCTAAGTAGTAAGCCCAAACCCCCTTAACACCTCCAAAATCACTAGTATTTCTTTGGATGGAAGCATATAAAATAAAATATGTCAAGTACATCGACTTCACCAACTTCTACTCCCACCCCTATGCCTCTCCCCCAAAACCTTCAATCCTTGTTGCCTTCTAGTTTATATTCCCAAATCATAAGGATCACATTCTAAGTGTTTGCATATGTATTTTGGTGTATCTAGATGCGTGTGATGAAATGGTATAGGAAGAGTTGAGTAGCATACTGAAGAGCACCACCTGCAAACTCAGATACAAACTTTTGAGTAGCAACAGCTACCAGCCTAATTCTGCAAAAATAAAGCCAAAATGAAATTTAATCAGACAATATACAGCATTAAAAGAAAAACCCAATAGGCATATCCCATCAAATATTCTTTCTTTATTATATCTTCGGCAAGACTTAAAAACTTTTTTTCATTTGCAAGTCACTCAAATTTTGTAAGATCTTGGACCCACCTACTTAAAAGAAGTAAAAGTGGCATTTAAGCTAGAGCTTTAACCAAAACCAAATTTATAAGGACTTGAAAACACGCCCTTAGTTGATTCCATCATAATTTGGAATTAAAAACACTAAAATTTTCTAAAGGAAAAATTACCAACAAGTAATAAAATTTATCAAATTCTCAAGAACAGAAAACCAACTCGTCTGGTATCTGAAAGTCAAACTCAATACAAACCCATTAAAATTTTAATGAAAAAAAAAAACCGTAAATTCAAAATTTTTAGAGGAAAAAAAAAAAAACACTTACAGTGGTGTAGCCCATTAAGGAAGCCAAAAAATCAGAGAGCGCAGCTTCATATTCGTGTCTACCATCGCTCGCTTGCTGTTGCTGGCTTTAGGTTCATTCTCTCTCTCTCTCTCTCTCTCTCTCTCTCTTCTCTTCTCTCTGGCTCCCTCTCTCTCTCTCTCTCTCTCGAGCACCAAATCCCTGCCGCCAAACAGAGATGGATGAAGTATATGTTTGGATAGGAATTATTTTCCAGCCTCTGGCGGTTTTTTTTTTTTTTTTTTTTTTTTTTTTGGATTGCCAAAGGGGGAGATTGTTAGGACATATGTGTTTTCACTTGTTAAGAACATATGTCACTTATTTATGTAAATTGGCTAATCCTTTGACAAAACGCACTCTACTTGTAATTGGGTAGTTCTAGGTGTTTTTAATACTTCAAGGAACAAGGTTTCAAGGTCAAGTGTTGAAGTCATCAAGTTTGTCCAAGAAAAAGCAAGTTGAAGTGCAAATTCATTAAAGCTCGACACCTGCTCGATAGCTACCTCGACACTTGCTATCTGTCGAGATTTAAAATTTCAGATTTTTTTATCTAATTTTCTTGGGATCCGTGAATATGCTTTTGGGCCTTCTTTTCTCCAAACCCTAAACATATAAAAGGATTGTTTTAAGAGCCGTCAAGTGTGACACAAGTTGCAAAATCATTGAGTAATCTCTGTTCAAGCAAATTATGATCAAAGACGAAGTTCTTGACCTAGTTCATCTTCTCTGAAGAAGTTGCTGTGTATTTGCACTATAGGGTTTTGTGACCAAGCATCTTCCTGATTTTCATCGTGTAGGATGAACTGAAGAACTTTGCAGCCAACTTTTCTTCCTTAAGTTGGTGTTTTGAAGTCGCGTACGGGGATCCGCGCATTGGTTAGTCACGTACTTAGGAGCCGTGCATCAAAGTTGGGAACTGTCACTACAGATCAAGTCCAATTAGGTATTGGGGTAAGGGTTCAACTGTAGGTTGGTAAGGTACTTGAGATTCCTTTACGTATAACCGCTTGATTTGATAATAGTGGAGTTTTGGGAGTGGTGACCTGAAAATCATCCGATAGGGTTTTTGCCGCAAGGTTTTTCCCCGTTCGTAAACAAATCACCGTGTCATTTAATTTCCGCTGCATATTTAGTTATTTGGTGATTTGTTTATGCTTCCACATATTTGCATGTTAAATTGATTAATTAATAACTTGGCTAATTAATTAATTGGTTTAATCACAAGGGGTTATTCAAATTGTAGCCTATCAAGTGGATCTGGGTTTGTTTTGGTTATTATTTGTTTTGTCTTATGGTTGGTATATGTCTATATTAATATAATATTATTTGATATAAGTGGGTTCTAGTTTCTAACTCTTTTTTTTTTGGTTTGTAAATGAGTTTTATTATTTGATAATGACATAAATATAATGTACAAATTTTTATTGAATTATTTGTAGGTTAAATGAGTACCGAAAATTGACCAAAAATTTTGTCACTAGCCAGCCAGATAATGGTCTGAATGTTCCTCCATTGTTGAAATATTTTACTATTTTTGGTGGAAAAAAATGTTTTAGATGTAATTACCATTTGGAGAATTTCCGGGGGTCTTATTCTAGGGTGAAAGCACATTTGTTGAGATTTCCCAGCAAAGGGATAAAAGCATTCTCTATGGTTTCAAATGAGTATATTGCAGAGATGCTACAATTAGAAGATACGGCTATTCAGATATGAAAGTGTAGGCTAGTACATTTACTCCCTCGATCTGGTGTTGGTTCTACTTCTACTACTCTTGGTCCTATTCTTATTGACAGTACAACTACAAGTCAACCAGCATTCTTCCATACAATAAAAAAATGGCTAAAAATTCTCATTTAGAAAAGGCTTTTAACAATAAATGTCAAGATCATCTAGATAGTCTCATTGCTAGAACACTTTATTCAACTAGCTTACCCTTCCATTTTGCTAGAAACCTGTAATTTAGTGAGATTATGAAAAATGCAGCAAATGATAATATATCAGGTTATGTTCCTTCGAGTTAGAATAGCTTCAGAACAACCTTTTGCAAAAGAAAAGGGGAAATGTTGAGATGTTGTTGAGGACAATAAAAGATACTTGGAAACAAAGGGGTTTGAGTATAGCAAGTGATAGGTTGACGAATGCACAAAAAATGTCACTTATCAATTTTATGGTTACATAAAAAAGGAGGCCTATTTTCTTAACAACCATTAATGGTACAAAAGAGTACAAAGATAAGCACTATATTTCTCAGTTGTTTCTAGAATGCATAGCTAAGGTTGGACTTCAAAATGTTGTCCAAATCATTTCTAATAATGCAGCAGTTATAAAATCAGCTGGGTCTATTGTAGAAGCTAAATATCCTCATATATTCTGAACTCCTTTTGTTGTGCATACATGTAATCTGGAAAATACTCTTCTCAAAATGAGACTGTTTGGAAGAATAAAATTGGATCACAAAAGTTGCTGAAGATGCATCTTTCATATGTATTTTCATAATGAATCACTCCATGAGATTAGGGATGGCAATTTATGCTTGACCCGCAGGTATCCGGCCCGGCCCGACCCTATTGGGTCTAGTTTTTCCCGACCCGATAACGAATAGGGTCGGGTTTGGGTTTTAGAAAAAGAAAAAAAGCCTGAAGCGAGTCTAGGTCGAGTCCAGGTTTTGGTAAAAACTCGGACCCGACCTGACCCATTTAAACTTAAAGCAAAATTATTAAAATACCTACCTATATATATGTCACTTATATCAAACCCTAACCCTATTTTCATTTCTCTGATGTCTCTCTTAGCTCAAGCCGCCTCAGCCTCTCAGTGCTCTCACCTCACCCTCAATAACTCTCAGTCTCATTTTCTCTCAAGCCACCTTACATGGTCTCACCCAGTCACCCTCACCTTCACTCTCATCACGTGGTGGTTGCTATTTTCTAGGGAGAAGCACGGAGGTTAGATCAAAGAGAGATGTGCAAGGTTTAGGCCGTGACAAGTAGAGAGGCCTTTTGGTGATGATCGGAAGAGCTCTTGGTCGTGTTGAGGTCAAGCCTGAGCTTTGGCCTAGAGGTGGGATTGATGGCTGAAACCACCACTGATCATTGGAGATCTTGGTGGTCTAAGATAGAGAAAGGCCGAGTAGGAGTCCGAGATCAAAGATAGAGGCTTGGTGGACCGAGTTCTCCAATTTTTATTTTGGGTTCATTTTTATTTTGGGTTCATGTCCTCTCTCAAATATGTGAGTTTGTGTTTGTGATATTGTGAATCTGGGTTTGTGATTCAAAGTTTGAAAGGGAAACCTTTTTTTTTTCTTTTTAAAGATTGTATGGCCATGGATTAAGGCCCTGAAGTGGCTGGCAGAGCCCACGAGGCTCAACGGGGCGAGTTTAGATGTTAAAAAAAAAAAAAAAAAAAAAAAAAAACTTGTTTATTAAACGAGGCGGGTTCGGGTTTCAGGGTTGGACCCGCGAGTCGAGTTCGGGCATAAAGAAACCTGACCCGAACCCAACCCATTGCCATTCCTACATGAGATTGGCGATGTTGAACGAATTATGCATTTGAAATTATTTGATGTGACAAGGTTGACTACATTCTTCAATTCATAGGACCTAAATGATTTGTGGTGAGGGAATTGGTTTTGCAAAAGGGTTGTTCTTAAGCTATTGAAACTCAGAGAAAAATAACCCAATATATTATTATCCTTTCGTTAAAAACAGGTTACTAGCAATTATGTAAAAAATTATCAAAAATTATTTTAAATAATATATTACAACATTATCCATGCATCACACGTGCAATTTACTAATTATGATATAAAGGCAACTGAACACACAGAGTGCAAGTGGAGCACCTTTGGTTGCCTATCCTTTTTGCCCTTGACTACTGCAGCCTTTCTTGCCTGGAATAGCCTATATTAGATGTAATACAAGGTTAAACATCTAATAACAAACTAGAAGCAACTGCCAAGGAGTGTAATTTCAAGTCATTATTTAGACCTTCCATGAAAAAATGTTAGGATCAAATTGACATCAGATTTGGATCCAAAGTCCAAACTAACAAAGAACAAACACACATTCAAACCCAGACATATAGCATCTATGTCGTACAGTTTCTATACCTTCACACACCCAAACGAGGTCTAAGTTTGCACTATAAATCCAAGCAAGGTGGGTCACTAGTTAGTTTTTGTTATCTTATTGCCGACAACACATACTCTAGAGTCTAGACTTTCAAAGATTTAATTTTCATTTTTCAATATAATAATATTCACCACCATTCTAGTTCAAGGTCGTGGTGCTATTGCCTATTTGTCTAATATTATGCAAATGTAAATATCCAATGCAGATTTTGATGTATAAAAAGCCAAGCACATAGTAGCTAACTGTTGAAAGCATCTAAGTAGTAAGCCCAAACCCCCTTACACCTCCAAAATCACTAGTATTTCTTTGGATGGAAGCATATAAAATAAAATATGTCAAGTAAATCGACTTCACCAACTTCTACTCCCACCCCTATGCCTCTCCCCCAAAACCTTCAATCCTTGTTGCCTTCTAGTTTATATTCCCAAATCATAAGGATCACATTCTAAGTGTTTGCATATGTATTTTGGTGTATCTAGATGCGTGTGATGAAATGGTATAGGAAGAGTTGAGTAGCATACCGAAGAGCACCACCTGCAAACTCAGATACAAACTTTTGAGTAGCAACAGCTACCAGCCTAATTCTGCAAAAATAAAGCCAAAATGAAATTTAATCAGACAATATACAGCATTAAAAGAAAAACCCAATAGGCATATCCCATCAAATATCCTTTCTTTATTATATCTTCGGCAAGACTTAAAAACTTTTTTTCATTTGCAAGTCACTCAAATTTTGTAAGATCTTGGACCCACCTCCTTAAAAGAAGTAAAAGTGGCATTTAAGCTAGAGCTTTAACCAAAACCAAATTTATAAGGACTTGAAAACATGCCCTAGTTGATTCCATCATAATTTGGAATTAAAAACACTAAAATTTTCTAAAGGAAAAATTACCAACAAGTAATAACATTTATCAAATTCTCAAGAACAGAAAACCAACTCGTCTGGTATCTGAAAGTCAAACTCAATACAAACCCATTAAAATTTTAATGAAAAAAAAAACCGTAAATTCAAAATTTTTAGAGGAAAAAAAAAAACACTTACAGTGGGAGTGTAGCCCATTAAGGAAGCCAAAAAATCAGAGAGCGCAGCTTCATATTCGTGTCTACCATCGCTCGCTTGCTGTTGCTGGCTTTAGGTTCATTCTCTCTCTCTCGCACCAAATCCCTGCCGCCAAACAGAGATGGATGAAGTATACGTTTGGATAGGAATTATTTTCCAGCCTCTGGCCGGTTTTTTTTTTTTTTTTTTGCATGCATTTCAGCTTTTAAGAGACAGAAGGTACTGTGTTTACAGGACTCACAATCACTTTATTTAGAAAAATAATATTAAAAATGAGTTTCACCATACTATTTACATATTTAAAAATTATTTTATTACAATATTTTTAATTTTTAACAAAATAAATTGTATAATAAAAAATTAAAATAGGAGAAGAATATTAGATGGGCTCCGGCCTACTCTTTGCCAAATCCAATGACCCATTATCGGAGCCCATCAAACTCTCATAGCCCAAGCCCACTTTTAAAAAACCCAAATTCAAATATAGCCGACGAAGCCTAAAAAATGGGATTTTGCAACAATATTTGTGCAAATATATACATGTCACTTTTTTTTTTTTTTTGGTAAGATATATATATATATATATATAAGCCACGGTAGCTTATGCAAACCATTTTTATATTCTTTCTTTAGGTTTCCTGGTGCTGAATGAAGAGAGTGGACATGGTTGTTGTATGTAAAGATAAAAATATTTTTTAAAAAAATTGATATTTTAATAAAATATAATATAGAATAGATAATCATTTGTGGGTGTTTTAAAATTTGATTAGCTAAAATAAGAAAGTAGGTTCTTCTAAATAGACAATAATTTTTGTATAATTTGACGTGCATGTTAGTGTATCGTCATTCAAAGTCACGAGATTCTGATATTAACGCTAAAGTTTCCTTCTACTATATTTGATGTTTGAGTTCAAAGTTAGTTTATGATAACTTTTACTTTCTATTTTGTTGCTTGAGGCTTGTGTGGTGGCTCCATAAATTTTTTAAAGGGTCATTAAAAAACTTAAATTAAATAAATTTAATAAAAAGAGAACTTGAATATATAGAGTTAACGACGCACAAAAAAAAAAATTACAATTTATTTCTATGGGTTTTTTATTTTGAAATCGTTATATGATAGTTCATTATTAATTGTCATTGTCTATTGTCAATATAAGTAGGTGTGACAAATTTATTTTGTAAAGTTTGTACAACATTTTTTATTTTTATGCAATTGTCATTATTTTTATGAAAATGTTTTAAACTAAATGGTAAAACTCAACCAACCGACATTCTATTAATTATTGACCCACATAGCCACATTCATTCATACATAATAATGCACACAATTAGTATCAAACACAATCACACATATAAAATATAAATTTTACAACAAAGAGAGACACTACCAACTCATAAACACTCATAAAAAACAACTCATAAACACTCACTATTTACTCTTAAAGTCGAAGATATCGAGAAAGTCAAATAGAGAAGAGATGTGAGATAAGATTTATGTGTGAAAGAGAGAGAGAGAGAGAGAGAGAGAGAGATATGTTTTTGGATGGACTGCTATTTGTTGTTGTTTAGTTTTATGCTAGGCTGGGCCATGATCACAATGTGCAAAATTATTTTTAAAGATGGAGTTTATTTTAAAGATAAAGTTAGGGGGTTCATCAACCCCCGGAAGATCACATAACACCGCCCCCACTTGTGTGCTGTATTTAGAAATTGCATATGTAGCTCCTTAGTCTTTTTTTTTTTTTTTTTTTTTTTTTTTTTTTGGTGGTAAACTGCAATATTATATATCAGACAGAAACAGAGAGAGACAGGGCATCTTCCTTACAAACATAGGCCAAAGAGGCTGGAAGGTTGCCAGAAACAAAACAAAAAGAAGCTAAGGAAGCTTCCTAGTCTTAGCCGCCTGTAATGTTTTAAGTAAAAATCTTATTCATAAAAAAACAATACAATACAATAATTTTTCTCACAATACAATAAGGAAGCTAAGGAAGTGGTTGTTGTTCTAAAACGTTGGACTTGGACCTTTTTCTCACAATACAATAATTTTGACATGCAATACTTGGGGACAGAGAAGGAAAACCACCATTTTCTAGGACATTTGACTCTGACATTTCAAACAAAGCCCGTGTTCATAGGAATGTACATTTTTCCCAGTTTTTTCAATGGCGACTGGGCTTACGTCACTTCCTTTTCTGGTTACTCTCTACTTCATCCATATGATTCCATTGATGCTTGCTCAAAATGAGCAGTTCATCTACAATGGCTTCCATCAAGCAAATCTGCATCTAGATGGAACTGCTCGAATCCACCCCAATGGTCTATTGCAACTCACCAACAATTCAGAACTACAAGTTGGTTATGCTTTCTACCAACTTCCTCTAAAATTCAACGCTTCTTCGGGTTTAACTCAGTCTCTTTCATTTTCCACAAACTTTGTATTTGCAATAGTTCCTGAAACACCATCAAAAGGTGGCCATGGAATTGCCTTCACCATCAGTCCCTCGTGGAAATTCACCGATGTTGTAGCCAGCAATTATCTAGGACTCCTGAATGCCTCAAATAATGGCCTTTCAACAAACCACTTATTAGCCATTGAGCTTGATACTATAGAGGGTCAAGAATTTCAAGATATAGACAACAACCATGTGGGAATCGATGTGAACAGCCTGAAATCAATTGAATCAGCTACTGCAACCTACTTTTCTGATCAAGAAAGAAAGAATATAAGCTTGGAGCTAGTAAGTGGCAACCCAATGCATCTTTGGATAGACTACAATGAAACAGAAAAACTACTGAACGTAACACTAGCCCCGACCAGCATCCCAAAACCAAATCGGCCTCTCTTGTCAACACACATCAATATGTCTCAAATTCTCTTGGAATCCATGTTTGTTGGTTTCTCTGCAGCCACTGGTGCAGTTACAAGTGACCACTACATTCTTGGATGGAGCTTTAATAAAAGTGGACAAGCACAAAGCCTCGATGTTTCGAAGCTTCCTCAACCTCCCCGACAGAGGAAAAGTAAAGATAAACGGGGACAAATTACCATGATTTTGATCATAGCAGTAGTGGTTGTACTGATATTGGTTACTGGAGCTATTTTCATTTTGAGGAGGAAGAAATATGCTGAAATACTAGAAGATTGGGAAAACGAGTATGGTCCTCACAGGTTCAGCTACAAGAATCTCTGCAAAGCAACCAAAGGTTTCACAAACAAAGAGCTTCTTGGAGAAGGGGGATTTGGAAAGGTTTATAAAGGAACACTTCGTTCTTCCAATATACAGATTGCAGTCAAGAGAGTCTCCCACGATTCCAAACAAGGGATGAAGGAATTTGTGGCTGAGATCATTAGCATGGGTAGGCTGAGGCACAGGAACTTGGTGCAGCTCCTAGGATATTGCCGGCGAAAGGGTGAACTCCTCTTGGTCTATGATTATATGTCCAATGGAAGCCTTGACAAGTTCTTATATGGCAATGAAAAACCAAAGCTTAACTGGCTTCAACGATTTCAAATCCTCAAAGGAGTAGCATCTGGCCTTCTCTACCTCCATGAAGAGTGGGAACAAGTTGTTCTACATAGAGATGTAAAAGCAAGCAATGTTCTATTAGATGCTGAATTAAATGGAAGGCTAGGAGATTTTGGCCTTGCCAGATTATGCGACCACGGTACCAATACCCAAACCACCAATGTGGCTGGAACTGTGGGTTATTTGGCTCCCGAGCTTACTAGAACAGGAAGGGCAACCACTTGCACTGATGTGTTTGCCTTTGGGGCTTTCATGCTGGAGGTGGCTTGTGGAAGAAAGCCTATAGAGCCACAAGGACAACCTGAAGAGGTAATTTTGGTTGATTGGGTCTTCGAGTGTTGGAGAAAAGGAGCCATCCTTGATGCTAGTGATCCTAGATTGGAAAGTAATTATGTGGTGGAGGAAATGAAGTTGGTCTTGAAACTAGGCTTGCTTTGCTCACACTCAACGCCAGCAGCCAGGCCTAGCATGAAGCAAGTGATGCAGTTTTTGGATGGCAACGCTGATCTGCCAGAATTACCACATGACAGTGCTTGTTTTGGTAACTTTACAAGTGTCGAAGAATCTGAGATCTTGTTGTCAATTCCTCAATCATTTGGCAAGTATTTGTCGCCCTCCTCTAGCACAGATTCAATCCTCAAGTGTGGTCGTTGAATTACTTGCATATCATGCTATGGGTAGACAACATCATGGAACTATGCTCGGGACCAAATCAACCAGTGGCACACAGAGACATTGTCTTCGGGGGTGCAAAGAGGATAAAAAGGAACTCGTGAATAATATGATGTATAATTCTTTTCCTTAATGTAGAATATGATAGTATCATTATGTAACAATATAAAATATAATATTAGTAGGAATCTACTTGAGCTCTGAGTAGTACTACAATTAGATTAATTCAGTAGTTGCAAGCTTTATAGATCAAAATTAATGAAGTGAGTTGCAGAAACCAGATTGGGTTGCTCATCAAATTTTAGAATGTAGCAAACCCACGGCCAGCAATCAATTTGTATGAAAATTATTGATTACCTTCAAAAATTAGCTAGCTGTACGGTTTATACTGAATTGCAGTGGCAAAATGGGATATAAAGAAGTTGGTGTGGCATCAGAAAAAAGTTCTCTATTTAAAATAATAAAAGAAAAAAGAAAAAGAGAGTACTAAATACACAGATCAACAAGTTTACCTAATTGGAACCCAATCTCTACACTTGCATACTTCAACCCAGTGAACTTATTCATTACCGTGGCACACCATGAGGGTCACTGCTCTTACATATTAAAGCATCTAAGAGATTTGCAAGTTCATCCCTATTAAAGAAGTATGGATATAGGTATGGTCTCTCTTGTGTGTGTTTTCACATGAGACCATGTGTGTTTGCATGCACACAACACATGCAAAGCACGCACATGCATGTGTTAAGTTGATTACTCAAAACAGATAAAACTATTTGAAACGAATTTGTATATCAGAGATACAGCATGTCAAAATTTCTACCTTACTGCAAGAAATCAGGGGTGCAGACAAACAAATCTAAGATTAAAAACAAAGTATTAATTATGATAACTATTAAATATTCATGTAAGATAGAATGAACATCACCCACCTATATAGCAGTATTTGTGCAATCCCTACATAATGTAAAAGAACTTGAAACCCTCTTCTATAGATTCAATCCAAAGTTCATTCATCTCTTGAAGCAGGATCCACCCCAGTTGAAGGGCTATCAGCAAAATAGTCTTGGTGCTTCACATTCACACCATACTGCTCATCAATAAAAAACAATGGATAACTAACCAAAAAAGGAAAAGTGACCAAGGATCAGGTTCTTGATTATGATGATGACCAAAATACTAATAATAATAACAAAATCAGGGAAATAAATTATAGAACATCTAAATCAGAGACAATATATCAAAAACAATTCCAAACACCAACAAAGAGACATAACTGGCATTCAATTAATTCTACTGCAACTTTCAAACAAATGAATTCAAAGCTGGGACAATAATATTCCATATGCCCTTAGGATATATATTGCTGGCTTGTGTCTCTGTATGTAATGTCAGGTTAATCTATGTTTCCATGGGTGTTTAACCACAACCCCAATTAGAGACCCAGTAAAATGTCTCACTTTTTTTAATGAATTAAGTGCATAAATTTGTCATATAAAATGTGTCAGTTGTTAGTAGCACAGGTTTAATGAAAAATAAAACATTTACCGTATGGCTGAAACTTTTTTTTTTTTTTGGATACGTACCGTATGGCCAAAACAAATCAGGGGGTGGTCAGATTCACCAAGTATGGCTGCCCATGGCGGAACAAGGCAGTCATGTCTTTGTTTATACCCAAGCAACCATGAAATCCATCATACCTCTATTCTTTCATTGGTATATATCCTCCCCAATCTCTCTCTTTTCCACAAATGTTCATTCAGATACAATTGTTGTACAATAAAAGAGTATAGAAAACAAATAAAAAAGAGAGGTGGGTGTGGGGGAGATTGTGATCCCACCACCAACGGGATGCAAGCAGATCTCAATCCCATCACACCAACAGTGAGGTGTTGTGGTGGTGGTTGCAACGCTGAAGAAGTGCACAGCAATGAGGCAGAGTAAGGATGGTTAGGTGAGATTGTAATTAATTTGTATTTGGTTGCCAAGACAATGTAAGAAAGGAAAGGAAGAATTTTTTTTTCATCTAGTGATGCCACCTAGGCATTTTGTTAGACATATAGGATAGAAAGTTAACGAAAGTCAACAAAATGACATAAAGTGTTAACGTTTTCAATAGTTTAAGGATGAAAAAAGAACTTTTGATAGTTTAGGGACAAAAAATGAACTTCATGCAAACTTTAAAGATGGAAACAATATTTTTTCCAAAAAAGAACCCTATCCAACATTACAACTGAGTTCTAACTGCAATAAAAAAAATTTGTGAACCATCCTTGGCCTTGGCTTAGTTGGTACAAAGGTAGACCAATGTTGCATAAGCATTAGGTTCAAATCTAACAAACCAAAAAATATTGAAAGTTTAATCATTACCCTTATAGGATTCGCTAGACCAAGTATCATCCTGAAATTCCACCTCGTTTTGTGGATTAACTTACAAATCAAATCGATGCAGATGTATACAACAATGAAAGAACAACCATCAGACATAGGATGTGCCAGAATTAAATCATGATCTATCAAGGAAACCTCTCTAAAATTATAATTAGAATATTACATGAAATATTATGAGAGAACATCCTAGCCACCATTTCAAAAGGGGCAACGAAACAAATCTTGATCTCTAAAGATTGTGTGACACCTCTCATACATGATTTTGATGTATATAATAAAAAAAACACACACAATGTATAGAGGATCGTATCATAGGGTTAGGCTTCTCACTAAACCAACCCAATTACTGTAATGAAAGGCCCGTATCTCAACTCAAACAACAGGAGATTCTAGAGAATATCGCCACACAGAAATGTGTCTAACCAGACAAAGGAATTAAATAGATACTTCAAATATTTCAATAACTTGATCCAACTTTGGAACTTGTATCCTTATGATGGCATAACTTAAAATTTCTTCTCAACCGATAAAGGATTGAAGACAAGATTAAAATTTTGTACTCCTAGAAAACAAATGATCTTTGATGTATTGTCAATAGGATCCAAAGACTTGAGAGTTATAAGCTCAACATCATATTTGACTTTAATAAATCTTCCAAACTACTCTCAGCAATTTCCACCCATGAGTTTCACCATTCTCCTCAATCAATTCGAATTTTCTTCTTTAGCCTCTTCAAAAATTTCTTTCAAAACATTATTTTGGCCTTCAATCTTAACTTGTTCATCACATTCAACATATTTGATATTTCTTTCAAAATTGGTTGGACATTATTGAACTCTAAACCTGGCTCTTCCCTTAATAAGTGAAAGCCATAATTCTTGTTATTATTCATACTGTATGAATTAATTACCATATAATTTGACTTGTATGAAGCAATATTTCATCAAAATCACATGTAAAGAAGAAGTTTACCATCACCTTCCACATTCTTGGCAATGAATAAATTTTAGGCTTAGCTCTTCACATTTTGAAGTATTCTATATCATTCTACCAATCTTCCACATCACTCTCAAGCTTGCTTCATACAAGTTGCACCTTGAAATCCTTAAGGAATTTTGCATTATCAAAACAATCCTCAAGATCAATGATCAAATCTATGAATTATTGGTATGATCTATCATTAAAGCATGAGATATCATTAAAATTAAGAACATGTTGATCAAGAGTTTGGCCATGAGCGCAGAATCTGATACGAATATACCTACCATATTTGTGATCTCTTTTGAATTTAAACATAGATCGATAAGCTTGTAGAAAATCTCCTAGAGTCCACAAGTCAATCACTCATCATTAGCATAAATTACCACCTTGAGGGTCTGCACCCCACACAATCACTGTCAATAGGGTAGTTTCCTTCATTTTGCTTTCCCCATATCAGAATGTCAACAAGTTCTTATACCAATTAATGCAAAATGGAAAATTTCCATCAGGGACTCCTTGAATCCACAAGAAAGAATTTTGGATTCCACCATATGATAAAAAATAAACTAACTAAAATTTGATTGATAATAGACATCTATTCTTGTTTTACAAATTGTAGGCCTATTTAAAGGCTCCATAAAAAAATAAAAATCCACATAAAAACATTACTAAACAAATCCTAAATGATATTATACCGTAAAAGGACCCTAGCACACACACATACATCTTAGGAAATAAATAATAATAATAATAATAATAATAATTACAGTAAAACTTTCATATAAATGTCATAAAACACTTCAATGCTTACCTCACGAAGTGATCTTGAGAGGTCCTCCATTGTCAATATTAGGCGCTTATCCTGTACCCAGGAAAAACTTAGGCAAGCCAGCAATAATCATGATATAAAGGCAAATGAACACAAAGAGTGCATGCAGAGCACCTTTTGCTGCTTATCCCTTTTGTCCTTTACAACTGCTGCCTGTCTTGCCTTGCATTGCCTATATTAGATGTCATACAAGGTTAAACATCAAATAACAAACTAGAAAAGCAACTGCCAAGGACTGGAATTTCAAGTTGTTAGTATTGAGGATGACCTATAGCTCTTCCATGAAAAAATTTTAGGATCAAATTGACATCTAAATTGGATCCACACTAACACAGAAAACTGTTAGAAAACACACATTCAAAGCCAGATATACAGCATCTATGTCACAAAGCTTATATTCCTTCACACACCCATACGAGGTCTAAGTTGGGTCACCAGTTGGTATTTGTTATCTGATTACAGTCAACATATACTCAGACTTTCAAAATTTTAATTTTAATTTTTTTAATAAAAAAATATTCACCACCCATTTTAGTTCAAGGATGTGTTATTTGTCAATTAGTATGTAGATATTCAATGCAGACATTGAAATAGCTGATTGAAGTATAAGAAGCCAAGCATGTAGTAGATAAAGTAGTAAGCCCAACTCCACTTTGCATCTCTGAAATTACTGGTGTTTTATTTCAAAGAAACATAAAAAAAATAAAAAAATAAATAAAGAAATAAATAATATGTCAATTACAAAGACTTCCCCAACTTCTACACCCACCCTTATGCCTCTCCCTCAAAACCTAAAATACTTGTTGCATTCCAGTTTGTATTCCCAAATCATAGAAAAGGATCATATTTTTTGAGTTTGAAAACATATATTGGCGTGCCGTGTATCCACATGTATGTGCATGAATGTATCTACATGATGAAATGGTATAAGAAGAGTTGAGTAGCATACTGAAGAGCATCACTTGCAACCTCAGATACAAACTTTTGCGTGGCAACAGCCACCAGCCTAATTCTGCAAAAATAAAAGCCAAATAAAATTTAATCAGACAAGATATAGCATTAAAAGAAAAACCCAAAAACATACATAAATATAACATCAAAATCCATTCTTCTTTAATGTCTTCAGCAAGATTTGAACTTTTCTTTATTTGTAAAGTTACTCAAATGTATAAGAACTTGAACCCACCTCCTCACCCTGAGCACCATGGCTACAAGAACTTTGAAAGCACACCCCTTAGTTAATTCCCATCAAAATTTGGAATTAAGCACTAAATTTCAAAAAGGAAAAACTAGCAAACACTGATAATATTTATTCAAATCCTCAGAAACAGACAAAGAACCTTGACAACATAAATCTTAAAATTTGTTTCATTTCAATTTTTATTTGGAAAAAATCAATAAATAAATAAATAACACGTACAATCGAACATCGGGACATTGAAATCCACTCTTGGCTAAGTAATGCTCCACCAACTCGTCTGGTATCTGAGAAAGTAAAATTCAATACAAACCCATTAAAATTTTATTATAAAAAACAATAAATTCAAATTTTAGCGAGAGAGAGAAGAGTTACAGTGGGAGTGTAGTCCATTAAGGAAGCGAGAAAATCAGAGAGCGCAGCGTCATCATCGTGTCTGCCATCGCTCGCTTGCTGATGCTGATTTTGGTTCATTCTCTCTCTCTCTCTCTCTCTCTCTCTCTCTCTCGCACCAAATCCCCGCCAGCAAACAGAGATTTGATGAAGAAATCGTGGGAAATTAAAATGGGGGAAGATGATTAGATGGGTTCAGGCCCATTCTTTGATAAACCCAGTAACTCATTATAAGAGCCCATCAAATTCTTGCAGCCTAAACCCACTTCTAAACCCAAATTATGGTGGATGATTTGAACAAATTAAAATAAATTGAAATTTTCAGAGTTTTGGGTAAGGATTATGTATTGTAGTGTCCAGTTGTATTGAACCTATTTGAATGATGTCATCTGTCTACTATTAGACATGTGTCATTATTTGGATGGTACAGTATAATTGGGCACTAGACTTAATCCAAGTCTTAAAACTTTAAATCGAAGTAATATGTTAAGCTAATGGAAGTTGTTACTTTGATAATAGAGTTTCATTTAGAGTTTATGAAAAATATTAAAGTTATTACAAAAGACTTATAGTCTGTCACATTAATAACATAAGAATTAAATTTTTAATTACTTTTTGTTTGAGTGATGCTACCACTACAACAAATTTTTAAGTATTCAAATGATTTTTTGGAATGTTATAAATTTAGATTAATCTTTTAACTGCATATATTATTAACTACTAGTCCCTAGTCTACATGGCATTAGTGTAGTAACACCCAAAATTGTTTTTTTAGACATACTTGACATCGCACTTCTTTAACAATAGTCTATATTCTTTTTCTTGCTTATGTTTTCGTTTGACTTTAAATCTTCACCACATTCCACTAATCTTTAACACTTCGATCGGAACGAGGAAATAGAATAAAAATAATAATTTTAAAATATTCCTTCCATTCTCTTGTTTGGGAGTTTAAATAATGGGGATGGAAAGAACATTTCTTTATTTAGAAGTTTAAGTGGTAATAAGAATGCAAAATGTCATATTTTTCTTCTTTAATGTTTAGTCTTCTACACTCATTTGGTGCCTAAATGTACTCATTACTCTTATATTTTGATTTATGATGCAAATGGAGGCGTTAAGTGCAAAACGAAGCTAATTGGGCGATTCTGGACAGTTTTGACATCGTTTCGTAATCTGGGCATAACTCTCTCATTTGAGCTCCGATTGAGATGATTTAAGATGCTATGGAACACCAAGAAAAATCTCTACAACTTTCATGTTTTGATTTTTGAGAGATACTAGCTGAATTAAGGTCAAAATCGGGCTTCAATTTGCTACACCTCCACTGCTAACATTCTGGAATATTCCTTAGCTTGCAATTTTAATACACGAATTTGACACGATTTATTTTCAGAAGTTTCCATATCTGATGCATGAAAATTCCAACTGAAAACACCACTTTCCTAGTTATATTAGGACTTTATTTTATTTTTAAAATTTTCCTTAATTAGTCAGATTTGGATATTATTATTTAGAATACTTTTAAGAGATTTTGTAAGCTTCTGAAAGGGAGAATTAATGTGTAAAAGGGGGAGGAGAAATCATATTACAACAACACCTCTCTCTTCCCTCTTCTCTAATTTTCTGCTTCGAGTTTTCATCATGGCTCGGCTTGGCTAAACTTTTATACTTGGTTGAAGGAAACGGAAGCCTCAAAATCAATAAAACTGTGAGATCTGATTTGTTTTTTATTGTTCAATTTATGCTTTGAATATCGGATGTTCTTCTGTGCCTATTTTCATGATTCTCTCATTTAATTTCTAGAAGGCCTACTAATTTATCATTCGTTGCAATCTGCTGCTAGATTAGATATCAAATCCGTAATTGTTCAATCTCTCTATTTTGTGAAGCAACCAAGATTTAATGATTGGCTACGTCAGAAATTATTAGATCTTAGGAAGAATGCTAGACTAAATTAAATGCAACCGCTTGTGCTTGTGTTGTTTAGCTTCATCGATCCCTCTAATTCTTAAGGTTACTACTAAATTAAACATTTAGCGCTTGTCTTGGGTTGTTTAGTAGTTAGGGTATATTAGATTGTCTGTTTTCTAATTAACTGGGACTAAGGAGAAATAGGAAAATAGTTCCAACAGTGAATATTCAAAGTGTGAATTGATATATACTTGCATCGATGATTAGTTGTAAAATTCCAATGGTGGATGTTGACTTAGACCAAGGTTTGTTCTTTTGATTGATTTTGATCTTTAAATTTGAATTGTTCCTTAGTTGTTTTTCTTAAAATTGTTTTCATTATACTCACCCTCCCCCCCCCCCCCAATCCTGGTTCACGTAGCATAAAACTACGCTAGATACTCTCCGTGGAACGATCCTTACTCACACCACTACATATATTTTTAGGAGTATAGGTTTTATTTTGGTTGCTTGCGACAGCACACCAAGTGGGATTGTGGAAGGAAATGTAATGGGTAGGAGAAAATACTCATTTATTTCTATTCCCTCAAAAACTTAAATTTTCATCCCCAAACATTTTGGAAAGAAAATTAAAAGGTGAAAGTTTTTCTAGCTCTATATATATATATCATATACTATATAATAAAAATTGGGTTTAGACGCTAAAAGTTCAAATAGTGTGTAAAACTCCTATGAACGTTTAGACCCCTAATATAAAATTACTAACACAAGCTTATAATCAAACAATATATGTGCGGAATATGAAATATAAGGTATATCCAAATTGGTAACACACTCTAAACCATAATTAAATATAATCATAGCAGTAATTAAAAGGTAAAGAGCAAAGGAGAGAGATGTAATACAAAGATAACATGGCGATGTGTTATCGAAGAGGAAACTAAAGTACTCGGCGAAAAATCTCTCCGCCACCTTTCAAACGGTCAATAATCCACTAGAGAATAAAATTGAGATACATGAGTCGCTGAAGACCCTCCAAGTCTAATCTACTTAGTGCACCTAAGTCCTTCAAGCTTCTTGCTCCAATAGGGTTACACCGAACCTTGTCTTCTCTAGCTTACCGGATCCCATAATCGTTCATTGCATCTACCAAAATGAATTGGTCCCTTCTGAACTGCTTCCCAAGCACCAAAATATCTCCTCACTAATATAGGTATGTGAGATAAGGATTTAGCTAAATATACCTTTCAATGATATGTCAATGGAGAGGGTGAGAGTAAAGGAATTTAGAGAATCAAAGGATGAAGATTGTGGATGAGTCAATCTTATTTTTCTCTAGGGTTTCTCTTTTAAAATTCTCTCTAGAAACCCTCTACATTTCAACCGAACAAGGCATTCTGGCAACTCGGGCTCGCGACTAGAACGAGTCGCGAGTTTGAGTCGCGAGCTAACTGTCTAGCCCGACTGGAAGTTTTGTCTTATACTGCTCTAGCTGTCGTGACCCTTCAGCTCCTCTACATGCTTCACACTTGTGCCATTCTGGTGACTTGCCAATCACGAGCCAGTCGCGAGACTCCTTTGAATTGCACACACCTTAAGTTTTCTTCACACTCTTTCACACACTACCCTTACAGGGTATCTAATTGCTAAATTATAAACAAATTTGGCACAGAATAAAGTCAATACATGATTAAATAAATTCAACCTTACAGACATCGTGGTTGTGTCAAGTGGCTTCACCAAATTGCAGAAGTTTTTTGTTGATTTTTAGATTTAAAAAATATATAAAAATTTTCTTCTCCTATAATCTCTAAGTTGATAAAAATCTTAATTTGATTACAATCTATATTCTTCATATAATCCATCTAATCCTTATTTAATCTTAATTTGATTACAACCCAAATTCTTCATCTAATCCTTATTTTTTTTACGTGTAGTGTATTATAAAAAAAGCAACAACTTTTTTTTTTTTTTACTTACTACACGACTTCTAATGCATCTTTAATTGCAGAATTTTTTTTAGATTTTTAGATTAAAAAAAAATATATATATATATATATATAATTTTCTTCTCCTATAATTTCTAAATTGATAAAATTTTAATTTGATTACAATCCAAATTCTTCATCAAATCCATCTAATTCTTATTTAATTTTAATTTGATTACAGTACAAAATTTTCAACTAATCCATTTAACAAACAAGTTTAAGTATAAGTAAGACTCTAATTCTATTTGTTCTTATCAAGTATCAAATGATAGCTAATATGTATTAACATTAATGTAAGCTTAATTTAAAAAAAAAAATTAGGTAAAAAAATAGGATAAAGTAACCCAAAAAAAAAAAAAACTAATATATATATATATTAAATAATGACAAAGTTTGTCAAAAAAAAAAAAAAAATGACAAATTCAAATCCACGTAAGTTTGAAGAAAAGCATACAAATTTTGTTTCATGATATTGACAAAAAAATAATATACAAAAAAAAAAAAAGAATAAATCATCTTATGCACTTTGAAAACAAACATATTATTGCACTCTTGTGAGTTTTTCTATTATTGAACTTGAAAATGCAATGTAGTTCCAAAATGTCGCTTTTATTTGAGGTGAAGGTTGGAAATATGCGACCCAATCTTATCTCAAACTTGTGTTGTTCATATCTCCAAATAAAAATCAACTTCATTCGAAGCCAATTTTTCTCTGTCAAAGCAAAAAATTCTCTTCTTAGAAAGCTAAGCACTGAAGACTAGCGGAAGACTGGCGGAAGACTTGCAAAATGCCACATAACTTAGAAGAATAAATCATCTTACGCATTATAAAAGCAAAGATATTTATTGCACTCTTGTTAGTTTTTCTATTATTGAACTTGAAAATGCAATGTAGTTCCAAAATGTCACTTTTATTTGAGGTTAAGGTTGGAAATATGCGACCCAATCTCATCTCAAACTTGTGTTGTTCATATCTCCAAATGAAAATCAACTTCATTCGAAGCCAATTTTTCTCTGTCAAAGCAAAAAATTCTCTTCTTAGAAACCTAAGCTTTGAAGACTAGCGAAAGACTGGTGGAAGACTTGCAAAACACCACATAACTTAGGTCCCATGCAAACCCATTTTAAACGAAGGTATAGTTAGAAATTAATATAGTCTTAGAAGTTGGATTAACCTGCACCAGTTATAATTATACAACATTATTAGATATAGAAAGGTTGAATACATCTTGGAGTTTCAATTGATTGATAACAACATGAACGAAAAGGAAATGCCTACTTTTTTACAACTTGAATCTCTTCATTTCGGTAAAACAAAGCACAGAAGTGTTAGGACATATGTGGAACTTGTTAGAACATATGTTATTGTAAATTGGCTAATCCTTTGACAAAACACACTTTACTTGTAATTGGGTAGATCTAGGATGGGTTTAATACTTCAAGGAACAAGAGTTCAAGCTTAGTATTGAAACTATGCAAATCTGTTTAAGAAACAAGTGAAGAAGTGAAATCTCGACAGATAATATCTATTGAGGTTTAATAAGGAATCTCGATAGTTGCTAGACAAAAACAGTATCTATCGAGAATCACGAAATTCAGATTTTCAGATCTGTTTTTCACGCATATCCAAGATATTTGTGTAGAATTTCATTTCTTATAACCCTAGATATATATAAGGATTATTTTAAGGGCCATTAAAGGTGATGTAAGGTTATGTAACTTGGTGCAAAGTGATTACTCATGCATATTGTGACCAGAGACAATTTTTCCTAGTTCATCATATTCTCTGTAGAAGCTACTGCGTCTTTGCGTCAGGGGTTTTATAACCAAGGAGCTTATTGATCTTCATCGTTTAGATGAACTAAAAAACTTTACAGCCAACATCTTCCTCAAGTTGGTGTGTTAGGACTTAGTCTCATACTTGAATCCATGCATTGATTAGTTAGTCACGTACTAGGAGCCGTTCATTGAAAGAAAAGATTGTCACTACATTACAAATCCAATTGGGTTCAACTGTAGGTTGATATTAGGTACTGAGATTCCTTTTACTTGTAATCGCTTGTTTTGATAATAATGGATTCTCGGTAGTGGTGACCTTAAATTCACCCGGTGGAGTTTTGCCTCGGTGATTTTTCTCATTCATAAACAAATCACTTGTGTCAAATTTATTTTCCGCTACATTTAACTTAGTTGGTGATTTGTTTGTGCTATCACGTTTATTGCATGTAATTGAATCTAATTGATTTCACTTGGACATAACATGATTCATTCTTGTGGAAATAAACCACTTTTTTTTCTTTTTTTTCTTTTTTATATAATAAACGAAAATAAACTACTGAGGATTAGTTAGAGATAGTAGATCTAAAGGTTAGAAACTGGTTTTCTTACCTCATATTGAACATAGGGATCCAACTAATCCCTTAATATTAAAATATGCGAAAATGTAAAAATAAAAATAAAAATAAAAATAAAAAATTGGAATCACAAGCTTCATTTGCATTAACTAATGACTACCAGACACATCCTTGTTGGAATCAATGATCTGGATCTGGGGCAATCTTGACTCATACTTTCGGAAAAACAAAGAGTTTAGAAGAAAGAAAGAAAGAAATTAAAATAAAAATAAAAAATAAAAAAAACAATAGCAATATTTCCAGCTGGCTTAGCAATCTAGCACTTAGCATAACCCATTGACTGTAGTATATGATCCTATGTTAATATCTCATAAAAAATTCATCGTATCACCAATAATCTTTCAACTGTTATGTTCTAATATTTTTATTTATCTTCTCTCACTTCTTGCATTTTAAACTTCTCTAACATCATTTCAGACTCTCTCACACATTATTACTCTTATCTTAGCATTTTTAGTTCTCATTTTACCTCTCATTAATTTCTTTTTGCTTTTTTATTTTGTTCATAATAGAAAATTATAAAATTCTATTTTTTTTTTTGTAATATTAATATATTCAAGTTTTTTTATTATTAAAATTTGTATAATTCACGCATTTCCATGGGTATTCCAAAAATAATTTTAAAGCCGCCACATCTAGATACTTATACTGTTCATTTGAAGGGATGCTAAGGTCCTCTACAATGTTCTTAAATGGTGTACAACTTGGTTATGCTTTCTACCAACTTCCTCTAAAATTCAACACTTCTTCGGGTTTAACTCAGTCTCTTTCATTTTCCACAAACTTTGTATTTGCAATGGTTCCTGAAACACCATCGAAAGGTGGACATGGAATTGCCTTCACCATCAGTCCCTCTTGGAAATTCACCAATGGTGTAGCCAGCAATTATCTAGGACTCTTGAATGCCTCAAAGAATGGCCTTCCAACAAACCACGTATTAGCCATTGAGCTTGATACTGTAGAGGGTCAGGATGTTCAAGATATGGACAACAACCATGTGGGAATCGATGTGAACAGCCTGAAATCAATTGAATCAGCTACTGCAACCTACTTTTCTGATCAAGAAGGGAAGAATATAAGCGTGGAGCTATTAAGTGGTAACCCAATGCATCTTTGGATAGAATACAATGAAACAGAAAAGTTACTGAATGTAACACTAGCCCCAGCCGGCATCACAAAACCAAACCGCCCTCTCTTGTCAACACGCATAGATCTGTCCCAGTATCTTTTGGAATCTATGTATGTTGGTTTCTCTGCAGCCACTGGTACAGTTACAAGTGACCAGTATATTCTTGGATGGAGCTTTAATAAAAGTGGACAAGCACAAAGCCTTGACGTTTCGAAGCTTCCTCAACCTCCCCGACAGAGGAAAAGTAAAGATAGGCAAGGACAGATTATCATGATTTTGATCATAGCAGTAGTGGTCGTGCTGATATCGGTCACTGCAGCTATTTTCGTTCTGAGGAGAAAGAAATATGCAGAAATACTAGAAGATTGGGAAAGCGAGTATGGTCCTCACAGGTTCAGCTACAAGAATATCTACAAAGCAACCAAAGGTTTCTCAGACAAGGAGCTTCTTGGAGAAGGAGGTTTTGGAAAGGTTTATAAAGGAATTCTTCGTTCTTCCAATACACAAATTGCAGTCAAGAAAGTCTCCCATGATTCCAAACAAGGGATGAAGGAATTTGTGGCTGAGATCGTTAGCATGGGCAGGCTGAGGCATAGGAACTTAGTGCAGCTCCTAGGATATTGCCGGCGAAAGGGTGAACTCCTCTTGGTCTATGATTATATGCCCAGTGGAAGCCTTGAAAAGTTTTTACATGGAAATGGAAGGACAAAACTTAACTGGCTTCAACGATTTCAAATCATCAAAGGAGTAGCGTCTGACCTTCTCTACCTCCATGAAGAGTGGGAACAGGTTGTTCTACATAGACATGTAAAATCCAGCAATGTTCTATTGGATGCTGAATTAAATGGGAAGCTTGGAGATTTTGGCCTTGCCAGATTATACGACCACGGTGCCATTCCTCAAACCACCAATGTGGCTGGAACAGTGGGTTATTTGGCTCCCGAGCTTGCTAGAACAGGAAGGGCAACCACTTGCACTGATGTGTTTGCTTTTGGGGCTTTCATGCTGGAGGTAGCTTGTGGAAGAAAGCCTGTAGATATTCGAGGACTGCCAGAAGAGGCCATTTTGGTTGATTGGGTCTTCGGGTGCTGGAGAAAAGGAGCCATCCTTGATGCTAGTGATCCAAAATTGGAAGGTAATTATGCAGTTAAGGAAATGGAATTGGTTTTGAAACTTGGCTTGCTTTGCTCACACCCAACGCCAGCAGTGAGGCCTAGCATGAGGCAAGTGATGCAGTTTTTGGATGGCAACGCTGAACTGCAGGAATTACCACATGAGAGTACTAGTTTTGGTAACTTTACAAATGTTGAAGCATCTGAGATCTTATTGTCAATTAATTCATCATTTGACAAGGGTTTGACGGCCTCCTCTAGCACTGATTCTGTGCTATATAGTAGTAGATGAATCAGACGCATATTGATCTGCTAGCACTGATTAGGGATTACCTTCAGGGGAGAATAGAAAAAATGAAATAGTGAAGAATGTGATGTATACAGCTTCGTTTACTTATTGTAGAATCTCATATTTGTTAGCAATTTACTTAGGATCTAAGTAGTACTTTACTACAATAAGATCAATACAGTTGTTGTAAGCATTATAACTATAAATCAATAGTGTATTGCAGAAACTGGATTAGGTGGCTCATCAAATTTTAGAAAACTTAAAACCCACAGCCAACAATGACTATGCATGAATATTATTATTTGCCTTCACAAAATAGCTCGTTGTATGGTTTATAACGAATTGCACTGCCATAAGGTCATAAAAAGGAGTTGGGAGTAACATTTACTGGATAGATATATCAAAGAGTTACTTAATGCTTAATGCTAACCATTCCACACTTGCATAAATAAACCCTTTGAACTAATTCATTACTAATTTAACAATGAGGATCATTGCAAAGGCCAGACTCCACCATATAGGCCATTTAGACAATTGTCTTAAGCCCCATGTGTGTAAAAAGGTCCTGGTCATAATAGTATATTTTTATAACAAAATAAAATATATCTCTTATCTGCTAACTCTTTTTTTCCCCGAGTAGGTTGTCAACGTCTAATTAAAAATGGAAAAAAAAAACATATTAGTTTTTGCTCCCTCTAAAGTACCTCTTGAAAATCGTATAACAAAACAGAGAAAAGAATAACAGAATTCTATGAGTGCACAAAGAGGGAATTGGAGAAAGGAATTGAGAAACTTTCTCTTAATCTTTGTGATAAATGAATCTGTACATTATTTGAGGTTATATACACCTCTGTGCCCAAAACCCCAAAACAGAGAGTAACAAACTTAACAAATAAAAAAAAAAAAAAAAAAAAAAAAAAAACAGATCGTGTGGTTGATCAAGTTTTAGATTATTAAAAGTGAAA
The DNA here is from genome assembly GCF_002906115.3 of Quercus suber. Classification (NCBI taxonomy): domain Eukaryota; kingdom Viridiplantae; phylum Streptophyta; class Magnoliopsida; order Fagales; family Fagaceae; genus Quercus; species Quercus suber. The sequence goes on along the minus strand of NW_027069679.1, from coordinate 1,018,551 downwards.
TTCCACAGCTAGTAATCATTATGTGTGAAAATGATTGTTTGTGAAAGGTGTAATTTAGACCCCTTGGTCGATTTTATGGGGAACTAATCAACTTTGAAAATTAACATTACAAATGCAGATTGATTTCTAGTTAATTATTAATAACCACAGTAAACAAGGCAACAATTATAATCAAGGTGTTCTAACCCAGTCCATTGTTGACGAAGTGGAAAACTTATGAAGGCATTCAAAGATACCAATATGGGGCTTAACCCCAGCCCCAAGAAGTAACTAACTAATAGAATCGAAGCTTTACAATTTGAGATATACCCATGACTCAAGATTCTACACCCAATAGGTAACTTACTCTTGTGACCCCACAATCAGCTCCAAATCGCTTAAACTCTTCTATTATGAATACTTTCCACGAACTGTGTTTGTCAATCCATGAGGCCATATTTTTTCTCTTTGAATAGCACTATTTTGCTCTAGTATAGCCTCCTTGCCTTTAAAAGTTGTGCAATAAGTGATCTATATAAATGCATAAAGTAGAGTTAAAACCTAGCAGGAAATCTTCTCCTATCAAAATTCGGACTCAAAATTGTGCAATTTTTCACTCTAGTACTTCTCAAATTTAACATTCATGTGTCAACTTTAAATCTCAATATCTCACTTGATTCAAATCCAAATTAGATTCCAAATTAGATCAAATTTCAAATGTGTCTATTTTGAAACCCCGGATATCCACTTTCCAATGAAACTAGTTTCACTCAAAAATTCAATTTGGTGCAAAAGAGATGGGTAAAAGATCATAAACACCTTATCTTGAGCATATCGAAAATTTTTTGTCTTCGAGCAAATTCTAAGCCGGACTCAACACACTTTTGAAATCAATAAACTACACAAATAAAGTTTGCTTTCGCAATATAGTTGCTTGAATGGTTTATAATGAATTGCAGTGGTGTAAGGGCATGGAAAGGAATTGAGAGAGTAGTACTGAAAAGGTTTTTTTCTTTTTCTTTTTTCCGAAGAAATTTTTTTCTACTAAATTGGAATCAAATCTGTATACCGGCATATTTCAACCCTGTGAACTTATTAATTACCATGGCACACCTTGAGATCAAGGTTCTTAAATTTTCAAGCATCCAAGAGACTTGCAAGACATATCCTTTAAATTGGAAAAGAAAAAAAAGAAAAAATAATTTTTTTTAATAAACTTTCTAGATTTTTATTTATTTTTTTTAATTTCAGAATTTCAAAAATAACAAAACGTAGTCATTTTGGGGAACTTAAAGGCAACCTACCTAATGGAGTGGACAAAAAGACTACATTGAACACAAATTAAAGTTGGGTAGACTGAAATGACCAAACTAAAAGTTACAAGATTGAATTGAATTCTAAGCAAAATTGGATGATGCAATTTGTAATTTAGTGAGTATATTTTTACCTTTTTCTTAGATTGTAACTAGCAATTTAATTATTGTAATCTTCATTTTTTTTTTTAATATTTTAATGAGGACCAAAGTTATGTATTTTATTACTTATTAATAAAAATAAATTTTTTATCTGATTTTCTTAATTTTTTTTGTTTATAAATTAAAATAAGTGATGACTTCGTTGTAATTGCAAATCCCTCAATTTAGGTAAATAATAATCAATAGTTGAATCTCTACCTTGAGATTCACAATTATTATGGTGATGAGGTTTCATCCCTAATTAAATTCTAATTCACTTCAAATCATGGTTCTTAGTTGTCACTATTATATTCTTTTCTCAAAATTAAATAAAATAAAAAAGAAGAATTGTTGTATTCAAATCAACTAGTAAGAGCAATGGCACTAGCATTGTTGTAGTGATGGTTGATATTTTCAGAGAAATACTTGAGGTCACCAACCAATGAAGAAATTGCTAGATTTTTAGCCCATGTCCAAAGCCGTGGATTTCCGGGGATGTTTGGGAACATTGATTGGATGCATCAAAAATGAAAAATTGTCCAGCTACAAGGAAAGATGTGAGCCAACTATTATTTTGAAAGCGATGGCATCATATGATCTTTGGATATAATATGCATTTTTTTGAATTATCTAAGTCAAATAATGACATTAACGTGTTAAAGCAATTTCATATATTTTCCAAGCTCGCACAAGGACATGCTCTTTCAGTTAATTACTTAATCAATGATAATGATTACACAATGGGATACTTCCTTACTAGTAGCATATATCCAAAGTGGTTAACATTTGTAAAAACAATCCTACCTCCACGTGGACAAAAAAGAAAATTATTTGCAAAATCTCAAGAGGCATATAGGAAGGATGTAAAGCATGTAATGTAATTGGGAGTGCTTCAAGCACAATTTGCATTTGTGTGTGGACCTACACGATTTTTTCAATCTTGAAATACTCCAAAACATCATGAAAGCATCCAAAATTCTCCATAACATGATTGTTGAAGATGAGCAAGATGAAAATGAAGCTATAAATTTCGATTATGAACAAGTTGATGAAATCTTCATACACAATGTTGAACAAAACACTAAGGAGAGACCTTTTATTAAACACTGGACTCTTTAAATTACAACACTTTACAAGCACTGATGCTTTGACTCACCAACACTAGTGCACGCATAGCACCTTTCTTTCTCTGCACACGTCACTTACTCACAAAATACAATTGCACACACTTGACACCTTACTCCTAGACACCTAGCTACTGACCCTATGACACAACAACTCTTGACTTTCTTTTTTTCACTTCACACTAGTCTTGGTGCTTACCCGTACTTCATCTCACTTCACACGTCTAGGTCTTGGAGTTTGGATGGCGTTTTTAATGCTTGCATTGCACGTTTGCGTTTATCAATGGGTCTTGTGAACAATACAATTGCACACACTTGACACCTTACTCCTAGACACCTAGCTACTAACCCTATGACACAATCACTCTTGACTTTCTTTTTTTCACTCCACACTAGTCTTGGTGCTTACCCGTACTTCACCTCACTTCACACGTCTAGGTCTTGGAGTTTGGATGGCGTTTTTAATGCTTGCATTGCACGTTTGTGTTTATTAGTGGGTCCTATGACCAATACAATTGCACACACTTGACGCCTTACTCCTAGACACCTAGCTACTAACCCTATGACACAACCACTCTTGACTTTCTTTTTTTCACTTCACACTAGTCTTGGTGCTTATCCATGCTTCACCTCACTTCACACAAGTCTTGGAGTTTGGATAGCATTTTCAACGCTTGCGTTGTGTATTTGCGTCTATCAGTGGGTCTTGTGCACTGTTCATGAGACCCACAAATCTCTTTTTTTAGCAAAATTTTCATTAGAAATTGATCTCACGGCACCATTCACATATTTAAAAATTATTTTGCTACAGTGTTTTCAGTTTTCAGCAATAATCGGTATCCAAACAGACTAAATTATTTTTTATTTTAATTTCTAGCCCCTTATAGACTATTACAAAAAATTTATGGCTGAGTTTTACTTCTACATAGAAGTCTCTAAAGAATTAAAGAGAGACATCTCATAGAAAAATTTGGAATGCAAGAGAATTTTCTAGAGAATGAGAGAGGCGGTGCTTGATTTTTAACACACAAGTGTCATACGAGCAAGTTTTTAGAATTTGCTCAATTTATAATCGCAATAGAGACCAAGAAGTTCATTCTCAACACCAATTGGACCTCGTCAAACATTGATGGCAATTACAAGGCAAGTTGTAGGAACTTTGAGTGTGTTAATTATGGATATGAGTTTTTATTGTAATTTGATATGAGTTGTGCATGTGAGTTTTCTATGGACTACATTGGTAGTTTCCATTGCATCTATCATACTCTTCAAAGAACTTGTATGATCGTTAAGCAAAAAAATTCCAAAAATATGATTGTCACCAAAAAAAAAAAAATCATTTGTATTGAATAGGACACCGTAGTGATGCACTCCATGATCAAAGCTACCCAAGAATTGTGAAAACCCATCTTCAAAAGCACTTTCTCCAAAAAATCCATTCCACCCTATCATAGGCCTTGCTCATGTCAAGCTTGAGAGCCATGAAACCTGTTCTACCTGTACAACTTGTTTTCATATGATGCAAGTTTCAAAAGCAATCAAAACATTATCAGTGATCAACCTCTCAGCAATAAAAGCACTCTGTGTTTCCGAAATGATTTTATTGAGAAGAGGTTTTAGTCTATTTGCAATGACTTTGCTCACTATTTTGTAAATCACATTGCACAAGCTTATTGGCCTGAATTCTGAGACCTTCTCTGGATTTTTTACTTTTGGGATCAAAGTGATAAAGTGTGATTTATAGACTTTAAAATAGACCCAGAATTAAGACAAGATAAAACAGCTTGAGTAATATCCATACCAACATCGGACCAGTAGGTCTGATAAAATAATGGTGGCATACCGTCTGGACCAGGAGCTTTTAAAGGCGCCATTTCCTTTATTGCAATCTCCACTTCCTCTGCTTTGTAAGTATCAATAAGTTTGGAATTCATCTCCCCAGTTATCATCTTGGACCCCATCTAAAATGCTCTCAAGGTTATGTGGATTTGATGAGGTAAATAACTTTGAGTAAAAATCAATGAGCATTTTTGAAACAATTCCCTCCTCTGTCTGCCAAACTCCGTCATTGTCCTTCAACCCCGTAATGAATTTTGTCGCTTCCTTTGTGTGGCTGTCCCATGGAAAAACTTGGTATTCTTGTCACCGAATTTTATCCATTGAACTCTAGATCTTTGATGCCACATTTGTTCTTCTTTTTCACACAGCTTATTTAACTCTGTCTTCAACCTATCCACCTCCTGACTATTCCCAGTCCTAGTGGATTCTGCCTCAGCCTTCCACAACAACTCCTTTGTTTTCTGTATTTGTTTTTTCACATTTCCAAAATGCTGTCTACTCCAGCCCTTCAGCTTCTTCTTACACCATTTCAGTTTTGTTACTGCTCTGTGCATTGGAGTACCTTCAACTTGGTGACTCCATGCTCTAGAAACGGTACTACTACACCCGGGTCAGACGTCCACATCGCTTCAAATCTAAAAGGTTTACGATTCCACCTGTGGCTTTCTCCATTCGGGTTTAGTTCTAACAAAATCGGTCTATGGTCCGAAGTGAAACATTGGAGATGCTTTACTTTACCAGCGGGAAAACCGATTCAGCCAATCATAATTTGCAACTCCTCTGTCTAAGCGTTCCCACACCAGCTCTCCTCTTCGTTTTCCATGCCACGTAAAATCTGGTCCCGAATATCCCAAATCGATAAACCCGCAATCATCTAAGACGTGCACGGAATGCCTGCATGAGATTGTGTGACCATGGGGCACCTCCATTCTTATCTTCCACCTCCAAAAGTTCCGTTGAAATCACCCATGCAACACCATGGGAGGGCTGGTTTGGAGCTTAACATATGCAACATACTCCACCCCTCACTCCTCCTACTAGTTTCAGGTTCACCTATAAACCCCGTCAGACGCCATGCCCTCTCCGAACCTCCATGCACAATAGCGTCAATGTGATAATTCGAGAAACTGTTGACCCAAACTACGTCCTCATCCTTCCATAGTAAAGCCAATCCTCCTCCTCTTCCATTGTTAGGAACAGTGAAACAACCATCAAACTTCAACTGACAACGAACCCATTCCATGTAATCTCGATCTGACCATGTTCTGACAAAAACACGATCGTGGGACCTTGCGCTTGCACTATATCGACAAGCTCACCAACTGCACGGCGGTTCCCAAGCCCTCGCAGTTCCACGCTAAAAGATTCATTGTTGCCGGTGGGGTTGGAAACCAGCCTCCACCGATGGCATTGAACAGCGCTTAGCCATTTTTTTCTTAACTTCCTCAGACTCCAGTTCTACGTCTATTTCCTCTCTGGTTGTTCTCTTTTTTTAACAGAGAAGAAACTTCTTCTTTTGGGCTCACTCCTGTTTTGCTCTCTACGAACCCATCCCCTCGGTTTGGGCCTACCTTGTTCTTGGATTGCATTTTTAAACTTGTCCAAGCCCCACCAATGCAGGCCTATTAGACTCAAACTCCACTTCTTGACCGAATTATTATTAAGAAACTAACCTTGATACTCCCTTGAAGATTTTACGTTGTCAAACTTAGCCAAATCCTCATCAATGTCCTTCAACTGTGCCGAAAATCCGCTTCCTTAATCTCATTTTCTGAATTCGAAAATTCCAGGCTGTTATGAGTTGATCCCATATTTAATGTGCCATCATTACTGTGGTCCGAGAAATTCGACCTTCCATAACGGCTATGGCTTCGCCCACCGGATTACCGTTGTCTCCTTCCTTGCACCTGTTCTGTTCCTGTATAGCCCCATACCCATCGCCTTCCCCATGCACTTCACCATCTTCACTCAAATGCGTCCTCCTCAAAGCCAGCCACGCGTATCACTGTTCGTTCGAATTGGATTGGTGTCGAAGCACGGAGCCAACTTCCAAACTGTTGATCCTCAGCTTTTAGATTGCCCCTACTCTTTTCCCACAAAGCACATTCTTTGTCACTGTGCGTCAACATACCACACCAAAAGCAGATATTAGGTAGCCTCTCATATTTGAAACTAACCCAACCCTCCTTACCATCACTCCTAGTAATCTTTCTCCCTCGACATAAAGGCTTTGATGTGTCTACTGCTACCCTGAGCCGAAGAAAATTAAAATCATTCGAGATATCCTCCTCAGACGCCGTCATATCCACCTGACCCGCTATCGAAACTATTTCCTTTGCTATTCCCATTGTTGAACTTCGAAATAGTAGATCATGGACTTGCACCCAGAAGCTAGTGCGACTAAAGTCCAACTCTCTTATGGCTTCACTTATCTCCATTCTTTTAAGGCACCAAATGTTTATCAAACATCCATGGCTCCCCTTGGAGAACCCTATCAATATCCGTTGCCTCAGGGAATCTAAACAGCACCATGTGATCGCCCATATCCCTAATCTTGAAGCCCTTTCCGTCCTCCAAAGGAGTTTGAAGGTCTTTGCAATGGCTTCCATATTCAACACTCTTCTTGTATGGAATTTGGCTGCTAAGAGAAAATCCCTCACCCTAGACTCTTCTTGAATTGAGAACTTATTTCCTTCCGACTCTGAAAGAGAGAATTTCTCCCATGAACCTTAGAGCACTAGCATTGGTTGTGCTAAAAAAAGCTCTTTGCTATTATATATAGTATTAGATTAGATTAGATAATCACTTAATAATACATTCTACATCTCATTGCTATACTTTTAACATTGTATTTATAATTTTTTTTCTTATTATTTGTTTCCAATGGTTATATTTTTAAATAATTATGTTCTTACAATCATATTTTTTAAAACCCACTTTTCCTAACAATGATTAAAAATTAATAAATGATTCTAATGGTCATATATCTAGAAATTCTTTTTTTTTTCACTTTTCTTGTCTCCATTTTTTTCCTATAATTTTTTATTATTTCATTTGCATATTTCTCTTATTTAAGTCTATCTTTGCCATAAAAAGATGATTTCTCTCTCTCTCTCTCTCTCTCTCTCTCTCTCTTGCAACTCTTTTTTTTATTTTTATTTTTTTATCATCTTCTTTCTTTTGAAGATTTTTTTTTATTCTTCCTTACAGCATTGCTTTTTGAGTTAATAGTTTTTGTATTTTTCAGAACTCTACTTTGGATTGATGCGGTTTAATATTTAACAATTATAATTCTTAATTCTCTCTCTCTCTCTCTCTCTCTCTCTTCTCTCTCTCTCTCTCTCTCTCTCTCTCTCTCTCTCTCTCTCTCTCTCTCTCTCTCTCTCTCTCTCTCTCATATTTGCTATGCGAGTATATTTCTTTTGAAAATAATTAATCATGATGTATTTATCTTTAATAATGTTGCAAATCTCCTGTTGTGCCAACTCATCCACCACATTATCATCATTTTTTCCCTATCATTTTTATATATTTAAACAATATTACATATAAAGATATATTAAAATATTAACTTTACAAATCCAATCATTTAATGTTTAAAAACTATTCAATTATTGCCTTTACAAATCCAACCATAAACAACTTTATCAATCCATTCATTTAATTCTTTTTTACCATTTCTCTTCTATTTTTTTACTCTTATTTTCCCCATTATTTTTTTATCTAATCATTTACTTTTCCTCCAACCCTTCACCTCAATTTTTGGCTCTGCTTCTTCCTATTATTATTTCCCCACTTTACCTATACTTTTCTTCCAACCATTCCTCTCCTTTTTTTTACTTTTCTTCTCCCCATCTTCTTTTCTATAAATTTGCTACTACTCTCTTTGTAAATTTTTCTTTATTTAGTTCATGTTTGCCAAAAAATGTGATTAATTTCTCCCTATCTCTTGCATTTTTTTTTTTCTTTCTTTTAATGGACTTTATATATATATATATATATATTATTTCTTGCGGCTTTGCTTTGGGTTGATGAGGGTTTTTTTTTTTTTTGACAACTCTACTTTGCAGCTCGTATGACTTTGGCTAAGTGAAATTATTAATTGTTAAAATACTTATTTTATTTGCTAAGTGAGTATATTTATTTTAAAAATAGTTAGCCATAATATTCTTCTTAAAAAAATTTAATCATAATATATTTTCAATAAATCTTGGAGAATAAATTATAAATTATAACACATTACAAAATAATTATATATTCATATACGATGTCTGGGCTTGTGTGGGTCTGCAAATAAATGAGGAAAAACAATGTCATTGAGCTACAAGGCTCTTGGCAAAAATAAATTCACTTAAAATCAAGTCAACAAGTAAAAATATTCACATCCATTGTATATAAAGCATAATATAAATAGATTAAAATAAACTTGTTTACGTCAAATGTTACACATGAAAATTAGCTTAGGGGTAAAAGGGAAAAATAGAGTTTAATGGTGGCCGATTTATCAGATAATTGAGAAGAAACCAGTTAAGAAGAAAGTATCGAAGAATAAGAAGCAAGCTGAGAAAGAACTGAAGCAAGAAGAAGAAAAGAACTAAACGACATCTACCAGATACAAGAGTATTTAAGTTAGAAACTAAACGACTTGTAGTTCTTGTTTGTAACTTTTATTCACTTTCATCTCACGTGCTATAACCGTCTCTCACACGTGTTGTAACTGAATTACAAACGGGTTGTTTAGTTTGTTAAGTTTGTTACTCTCTGTTTTGGGGTTTTGGGCACAGAGGTGTATATAACCTCAAATAATGTACAGATTCATTTATCACAAAGATTAAGAGAAAGTTTCTCAATTCCTTTCTCCAATTCCCTCTTTGTGCACTCATAGAATTCTGTTATTCTTTTCTCTGTTTTGTTATATGGTATCAGAGCTTGAGTCTTCTCCAATGGCGTCAAATGCTCAAGACACTCAAACTGCTCCATCTTCCTCTTCTCAGCGAGAGCTGACTCCAATGGAAGATCCACGGAGTCCATTCTTCTTACATCATGGTGAAACACCAGGTGCAATTTTGGTTACTCAGCCATTAACTGAGAACAACTATCCTATGTGGTCAAGAGCAATGATAATGGCTTTGGAAAAAAAAAAAAAAAAAAAGGAGAAAGAGAGAGAGAGAGAGAGAGAGGAAGGGTTAGAGAAAGAGTAATGGTAAAGTGGGTGATAGAATTGAGAAGAAGAAGAAGAGGAGACCCAAAAAAAAAAGGTGGAGAAGAGTTGGAGAAAGACTAAAGGTTAGATAAGAAATAATGGAGAAAATAAGAGTAAAAAAATTATAAGGGTAATGAATAAATAAAATTAAATGAATGGATTGTTAACATATTATTATTGCTTATGGTTGTGTTTGTAAAGGTAGAAACAGAATAGTTTCTAAAACCAAATGATTGGATTTGTAAAGTTAATGTTTATGCTAGAATTAGATAGATAATGTTTGTTTGAATTTAATTCCATTGATGTTGTAATCTCACTATGAATTTATTTTCTTTCCATGTTTGATGTAATTTGAGAACTTTATTTAAATGATCATAATTTGGGGACTTTATTTAAAGGACCCAAATTTTCACTAATGTTAGCAGTTTACAATGGATATGGCCAAAATGGGCATATGCCCTTTTCGTGCAAAAAAAGTGGCGTTTTACTCTCTTTCGCAAACTAATTAAGGAAATGTCCCTCTTTTGTAACTCGATTTTTCTAAAATTGAGTTAAAAAAAAAAAATTTGAAGCCCTATAGTGGCGTTTTAAGGAGCCTATAGTGACGTTTTAAGGAGTCTATAGTGACGTTTTAAGGATCTATAGTGGTGTTTTGGAACTTAAGTTCCATGAACTCAAGTTATAGGCAATTTTTTTTTTTTTAATACCTATAACTCGATTTCCTGGAGCTCGAGTTCCAAAACGCCACTATAGGTCCTTAAAACATCATTATAAACTCCTTAAAAATGTCATTATAGGGCTTAACTTGATTTTAAGAAAATCGAGTTTCAAAATAAAGACATTTCTTTAATTAATTTGAGAAAAAGGGACAAAATGCTAAATTGTTTGTGTGAAAAGGGCATTTGCCCATTTTGGCCCTATGGATTTACCATTATAAATTTAGGTTGAGAGTCTTCTACCTTTGTTCCAATGTTTGTCAATTCCAGGCAAAGCCTAGTGCTTATTCTGAGGTTCCTATTGTCCTTGACAGTAGACTCTAGGTATCATTGCCTAGGTTCTTTCTTCCTCCATTTTCAACGTTTGACCCTAGAAAGAAATTGATACCTAGAATTTCACGATATTGTTCTCTTGCTTTCCCATAAAATTTCCCTCTTAGAGTGTATCATTATGCATTAAAATTCACAGGTACTAATGTAATGAGAAGATGCATCAAAATTTCCCTCTTAAGAGATTCCTCCAAGTATCTTTGATGCTTGAGTTCGACTAGTTTATGACAATTAGTACTTTTTTGTTGTTGTTGGTTATGTTAATATATAGAGGTTTGCAAGGTCGAGGCCTGGGTGCAACTTCTTAGCCGCGTGTAATGTTTTGAGTAAAATGTTATTCATAAAAAAACAACCAAAACCAAAAACAATTTCTCTATTGTGCTTTAAATGATGAGAATGACATCTCGTCAAATAACCATTTTTCTTAGTTTGTAGTTTAGAAAGATTATTATGACTGTTCCGCAGAGTCCTCCATAGTTCATCCCTCTAACATTTAGTTGGACTTTGGACCCTTTCTCCTTTTTTTTTTTTTTTTGCTAAAAAGTTGGACTTGGACAGTTGTTCCCTTGTTCTCTCGTCACAACAATTTTGACATGAACTATTTGGGGGCAAAGAAGGAAAACCACCATTTTCTAGGAGTTTTGACAATATAAACAAAGCCCTTCTGCTAATATGGATGTACATTTTTCTCAGTATCCAATTGGATGTTGCTAAAATGAAATGAATTGCGCGTTTGCGTTTTGATATGTGGGTCCCGTGCACTGTTTACAGGACCCACAAGTACTTTTTTCAACAAAACTAACTTTAAAACTAGGCCCTACGGTACTATTCACACATTTAAAAATTATTTTGTTACAGTATTTTTAGTTTTTAGTTTTCAATTTTCAGCAATATGTGGTATTCAAATAGACCCTCAAATGGCGACCGGGCTTGCATCACTTCCTTTTCTGATAACTCTCTACTTCATCCTTAAGATTCCTTTGATGTTTGCTCAAGATGACCAGTTCATCTACAATGGATTCAATCAAGCCAATCTGCATCTAAATGGAATAGCTGAAATCCACCCCAATGGTCTGTTGCAACTGACCAACATTTCAAACCAACAACTTGGTTATGCTTTCTACCAATTTCCATTAAAATTCAACACTTCCTCTTCCTTTGGGTCTCTTTCATTTTCCACAAACTTTGTACTTGCAATAGTTCCTCAACTGCCAATGTTGGGTGGCCATGGCCTTGCCTTAACCTTTTCCCCCTTGTGGGAACTTGTCCTTGCTATTGGCATCCAGTTTCTAGGGCTCTTCAATGCCTCCAATAATGGCCTCCCAACAAACCACGTATTGGCTATTAAGCTTGATACTGTTAAAAGTACTGATGTAAACGATATACACAAAAACCATGTTGGTATTGATGTGAACGGCGTAAACTCAACTGAATCAGCTACTGCAACCTACTTTTCTGATCAAGAAGGGAAGAACATAAGCTTGGAGCTTTTAAGTGGAAACCCAATGCATCTTTGGATAGACTACAATGGAACAGAAAAGTTACTGAATGGCACACTAGCCCCGACCAACATCCCAAAACCAAACCAGCCTCTCTTGTCAACACACATTGATCGGTCTTAATATCTTTCGGAATCTATGTATGTTGGTTTCTCTGCATCTACTGGTGCAGTTGGTAGCGACCACTATATTCTTGGATGGAGCTTTAATAGAAACTAGTAGATGTATAGCACGATGCACGTGTTCATTATTAGTTATTTTATAATACTCATGTGTGTTATAATGTTTGGAAAATTAATTTCGATTATGTATTATACATCACTAAAATAATGAATAAAAAAAAATTGTAACACAATATATTTATAAGTAACCATAATTAATTAGACTCTAAAAATGCCACTATATGCCATTTTTTGTTTGATCAGGTGTACATGTATATTTAGTTCTTACGTTGGACCATTTCCAATATAAAAATTTTTATTATTTCCTTTTATTTTTTTTTTAGAAGTATTTTTTTTTATTTAAAGAAAACACATGAACTTTTGAAGGCTAGACATCTAAGATTTAAGGTTTATAATTTCTAATTTGCAAAACTAAATATACATTCCAAGAGATTAAAAATAAAACAATAATTGAATAGGGAAATATAAACTTATACAATTTCATATCTTACGTTTAATTTTACTTACATCTGAGTACCTTTATCACTTACAAAGATTAAACATTTTCCAAACATATAAACAAATACAAAAAACACATCTTTTAGAAACCCCATATGTTGTTAAAGCATTGTATCAAGCTTTGATAGTTTTGTTAAGAAGTTTAGATCATATGCACCTGAAACCAAAGCCAATTTCATACTCTTTTTGACACTAATTTCTCACTCTTTGTCTCTCTATCTCTCTATTCCTATTTTTCTTTTGGCCTTTTGATATTTTGTGAAACTGGAATATATAAATGAACATGAAAATTAACATTGAATGGAGAAAATCTTTCATTTTTTTAAATTAATGAAATTAAAAATGGAAGAGTTCAAGAAGTTGGAAAAGAGAGTAGAACCAAATTTTTTAATATTCTGCATATATGGCTTAAACTAATCATTGATAAGAAGATGGGAGGTGAAAGGCGCAACGAAAAAGTACTCATATAAAGTGCCACATGGCAAAACCTCATGCACTTCTGCATAAGATCTCTACTTTTATATATATATATATATTGATATTAATTAGTCCTTAATTATTATTTTTTTTCTTTTTTTTAAAAAAAAATTTTAAATGGTGGGTATGCTAAAAGACATGAAAAAGAGAGAAATGTGTGATGTAAGCTTAGGCAATTAATAAGAGATTAACGAGATAATAGTAAAATAAGTTAATGTAAACCTTTGAGTAACAGTAAATAAAACTTAATGAAAGAGGAAAAAAAAAAAATACTAAATGCAAAATTAAAGCGTCACTTGACAAGACCTCATGCACTCAAACTACTCTACCAAACACCTCCTAAGTCTATCTCGGTCTCAGTTTCTCGCTTTCTCTCTCACACTAACTGAGCTGCTTTCTCAATTTCTCACTTTTTCTTGCCACTTTCGACCCTATTTAACTTTTGTTTTTTATGTGTATTGTAACTATTGTTTACTTTGTTGTGTGGGTCAGTGTATTGTAAGTTTGTAACTATAGTTTACGTTTTTGGGTGGATCAATGTCGGTCTCTCCAAATGGGCCAGTGACTGTGATCTACACGAACTGTGGATCTCTCTAGATTGTTGTCTTTTGGTTAGTATATGACTTGGGTGGATCTGGGTTTGTTTTGGTTATTATTTGTTTTGTCTTATGGTTGGTATATGTCTATATTAATATAATATTATTTGATATAAGTGGGTCTTAATTTCTGGCTCTTTTTTTTTTTTTTTGGTTTGTAAATGAATTTTATTATTTGATAATGACATAAATATAATGTACAAATTGTTATCGAATTATTTGTAGGTTAAATGAGTACCGAAAATTGACCAAAAAATTCGTCACTAGCCAACCAGATAATGGTCTGAATGTTCCTCCATTGTTGAAATATTTTACTATTTTTGGTGGAAAAAAATGTTTTAGATGTAATTACCATTTGGAGAATTTCCAGGGGTCTTATTCTAGGGTGAAAGCACATTTGTTGAGATTTCCCAGCAAAGAGATAAAAGCATTCTCTATGGTTTCAAATGAGTATATTGCAGAGATGCAACAATTAGAAGATACGGCTATTCAGATAAGAAAGTGTAGGCTAGTACATTTGCTCCCTCGATCTGGTGTTGGTTCTACTTCTACTACTCTTGGTCCTATTCTTATTGACAGTACAACTACAAGTCAACCAGCATTCTTCCATACAATAAAAAAATGGCTGGAAATTCTCATTTAGAAAAGGCTTTTAACTATAAATGTCAAGATCATCTAGATAGTCTCATTGCTAGAACACTTTATTCAACTAGCTTACCCTTCCATTTTGCTAGAAACCTGTATTTTATTGAGATTATGAAAAATGCAGCAAATAATAATATATCGGGTTATGTTCCTTACAATAGCTTCAGAACAACCTTTTGCAAAAGAAAAGGGGAAATGTTGAGATATTGAGGACAATAAAAGATAATTGGAAACAATGGGGTTTGAGTATAGCAAGTGATAGGTGGACGAATGCACAAAAAATATCACTTCTCAATTTTATGGCTACATCAAAAAGGAGGCCAATTTTCTTAACAACTATTAATGGTACAAAAGAGTACAAAGACAAGCACTATATTTCTCAGTTGTTTCTAGAATGCATGGCTAAGGTTGGACTTCAAAATGTTGTCCAAATCATTACTAATAATGCAGTAGTTATAAAGTCAGTTGGGTCTATTGTTGAAGCTAAATATTCTCATATATTTTGAACTCCTTGTGTTGTGCATACACGTAATCTGGAAAATACTCTTCTCAAAATGAGACTGTTTGGAAGAATAAAATTGGATTACAAAAGTTTTTGAAGATGCACCTTTCATATGTATTTTCATAATGAATCACTCCATGAGATTAGGGATGGCAATTTATGTCCGACCTGCAAGTACCCAGCCCGACCCAACCCATTTTTCCCAACCCGATAACGAATAGGGTCGGGTTTGGATTTAAAAAAAAAAAAAAAAAAAAAAAGCCCAAAGCAGGTCTGGTTGGGTCCAGGTTTTGGTAAAAACTCGAACCCGACCCGACCCGACCTATTTAAACTTAAAGAAAAATTACTAAAATACCTACTTATATATATGTCACTTATATCAAACCCTAACCCTATTTTCATTTCTTTGATGCCTCTCTTAGCTCAAGCCGCCTTAGCCTCTCAGTGCTCTCACCTCACCCTCAATAACTCTTAGTCTCATTTTCTCTCAAGCCACCTTACACGGTCTCACCCAATCACCCTCAACCTTACTCTCATTCACTCACTGACCCACCCTTACCTTCACTCTCATCACGTGGTGGTTGCTATTTGCTAGGGAGAAGCACAGATGTTAGATCAAAGAGAGATGTGCAAGGTTTAGGTCGTGACAGGTAGAGAGGTCCTTTGGTGATGATCGAAAGAGCTCTTGGTCATGTTGAAGTCAAGCCTGAGCTTCGGCCTAGAGGTGGGATTGATGGCTGAAACCACCACTGATCATTGGAGATCTTGGCGGTCTAAGATAAAGAGAGGCCGAATAGGAGTCCGAGATCAAAGATAGCGGCTTGGTGGACCGAGTTCTCCAATTTTTATTTTGGGTTCATGTCCTCTCTCAAATCTATGAGTTTGTGTTTGTGATATTGTGAATCTGTGTTTGTGATTCAAAGTTTGAAAGGGAAACTCTTTTTTTTTTTTTAAAAAAAAGATTTTATGGCCATGGATTGAGGCCCTGAAGTGGCTGGCGAAGCCCATGAGGCTTGATGGGGTGAGTTTAGATGTTAAAAAAAAAACCTGTTTATTAAATGGGGCGGGTTTGAGTTTCGGGGTTGGACCCACGGGTCGAGTTCGGGCATAAAGAAACCTGACCCCGCAGTCGAGTTCGGGCATAAAGAAACCTGACCCGAACCCAACCCATTGCCATTCCTACATGAGATTGGCGATGTTGAACAAATTATGCATTTGAAATTATTTGATGTTGCTAAAACATGATTTGCTTCAACATTAGTTATGCTTAAGAGATTGAAAATCATAAGAAGTCTTCAAAACATGGTCATTTGTGAGCAATGGTCGGCTTATAGGGAAGATGATGTTGGAAAAGTAGCAATTGTGAGAAAATTGGTTTTAAATGATTTGTGGTGGGACAAGGTTGACTACATTCTACGATTCATAGGACCTAAATGATTTGTGGTGAGAGAATTGGTTTTGCAAAAGGGTTGTTCTTAAGCTATTGAAACTCAGAGAAAAATAACCCAATATATTATTATCCTTTCGTTAAAAACAGGTTACTAGCAATTATGTAAAAAATTATCAAAAATCATTTTAAATAATATATTACAACATTATCCGTGCATCACACGTGCAATTTACTAATTATGATATAAAGGCAACTGAACACACAGAATGCAAGTGGAGCACCTTTTGCTGCCTATCCTTTTTGCCCTTGACTACTGCAGCCTTTCTTGCCTGGAATAGCCTATATTAGATGTAATACAAGGTTAAACATCTAATAACAAACCAGAAGCACCTGCTAAGGAGTGTAATTTCAAGTCATTAATTAGACCTTCCATGAAAAAACGTTAGGATCAAATTGACATCAGATTTGGATCCAAAGTCCAAACTAACAAAGAACAAACACACATTCAAACCCAGATATATAGCATTTATGTCGTAAAGTTTCTATACCTTCACACACCCATACAAGAGTCTTTTGGCTAAATATTGCTAATTCTGAAACATATTTGCATTATAGATACTGTTACAAGTTATTTGGGAATTTGAGGAGAGAGGTTGAATTTCAGAAACAGTGTTGCCGAAATTCCAAGAAAAGTAGGAGAGAGAATGAGGGAAAAGGTGGAGGGAGAAAAATGGTGAATTACGGCAACACTGTTGCCGTAATTCACTACCCAAATATCTGCCCGAGCACTGTGAGACGAAGTGCTCTGAGTGGTGCCCCAAACAAACTAAAAAAAAATTTGTCCCTATTGTGGCAATACCATTGCCGAAAATGGGAGTGGAAAAAAAAAAGTGAATACCGAAATCTGGGAGGAATTTAAAAAAAATATAATGTGTTACGTACACAATATTTTTACAATATTTTCATAATAAATCATAAGTAACTGGTTATTATTAATTCAAATTTAAATTTAACATTGAGATTACTATTTTAATCCAACAATAACAATAAGTAACAACCTGACACTTAGAATTTGTTGTAAAAATATTGTAAAAATTGTGTGCACTTCATTTCTAAAAAAAAAAAAAAAAATCCCAATTGTGGCAATGGCATTGCGAAAATTGTAGGGAAAATAAATTCCCCACAATTTCGGCAATGCCATTGCCACAATTGGGAAAAATATAAAAAAAAAAAATTTTCCCAATTGTGGCAATGGTATTGCCAAAATTGTAGGAAAAAAATTTTTCCCACACTTTCGGCAATGCCATTGCCACAATTGGGAAAAAAAAATAAAAACTTTTTTTCCCAATTGTGGCATCTCAATGTTAAATTTAAATTTGAATTAATAATAACCAGTTACCTGTGATTTGTTGTGAAAATATTGTAAAAATATTATGTACGTAGCACATTATTTATTTTTTTTTTTTAAATTCCTCCCAGATTTCGGTATTCACTTTTTTTTTTTTTCCACTGTCATTTTCAGCAATGGTATTGCCACAATATGGACAAATTTTTTTAGTTTGTTGGGGCACCACTCAGAGCACTCCATCTCACAGTGCCCGGGCAGATATTTGGGCAACGAATTACGGCAACAATGTTGCTATAATTCACCATTTTTCTCTCTCCACCTTTTCCCTCATTCTCTCTCCTACTTTTCTTGGAATTTCGGCAACACTGTTGCCGAAATTCAATCTCTCTCCTCAAATCCCCAAATAACTTGTAACAGTACTTATAACGCAAATATGTTTTAGAATTAACAATATTTAGCCAAAAGACTCCCATATGAGGTCTAAGTTTGCACTATAAATCCCAGCAAGGTGGGTCACTAGTTAGTTTTTGTTATCTTATTGTAAACAACACATACTCTAGGAGTCTTTTGGCTAAATATTGCTAAATTTAAAATATATTTGCGTTATAGGTACTGTTACAAGTTATTTAGGGGAATGAGGAGAGAGATTGAATTTCGGCAACAGTGTTGCTGAAATTCAAGAAAAAGTAGGAGAGAGAATGAGAAAAAGGGAGGAAAGAGAAAAACTTGAATTTTGGCAACAGTGTTGCTGTAATTCATCTGCCTAATTTTCCTCACCTGCTTGGATGTGTGAGTGTGAGAAGTGCAATGAGTGAGTGCCCAACCAAAAAAAAAAAAAAAAGTAATTGTGGCAATGGTATTGCCGAAAATGGTAGGGGGAAAAAAGTGAATGCCAAAATTTGGGGAAGAATTAAAAAAAAAATATAATGTGCGATGTACACAATATTTTTACAATATTTTCACAATAAATTACAGGTAACTAGTTATTATTAGTTCAAATTTAAATTTAACATTGAGATTACTATTTTAATCTAACAATAACAATAAGTAACAACCTAATACTTAGAATTTGTTGTAAAAATATTGTAAAAATTGTGTGCACTTATCATTTCTTAAAAAAAAAAAAGTGTAATGGATTTGCCGAAAATGAAAAAAAAAAAAAAAACTTTTTTCCCATTGTGGCAATGGTATTGCCGAAATTGTGGGGGAAAAAAAAAATTCCCCACAATTTCGGCAATGCCATTGCCACAATTGGGAAAAAAGTTTTTTTTTTTTTAATTAAGTGCACACAATTTTTACAACATTTTTATAACGAATTCTAAGTATCAAGTTGTTACTTATTATTATTATTAGATTAAAATAGTAATCTCAATGTAAAATTTAAATTTGAACTAATAATAACTAGTTACATGTGATTTATTGTGAAAATATTGTGTACATAGCACATTATATTTTTCTTTAATTCTTCCCCAAATTTTGGCATTTACTTTTTTTTTTCCCCTACCATTTTCGGCAATACCATTGCCACAATTACTTTTTTTTTTTTTTGGCACTCACTTATTGCACTTCTCACACTCACACATCCGAGCAGGTAAGGAAAATTGGGCAGATGAATTACGGCAACACTGTTGCTGAAATTCAAGTTTTTCTCTTTCCTCCCTTTTTCTCATTCTCTCTCTTACTTTTTCTTGAATTTCGGCAACACTGTTGCCGAAATTCAATCTCTCTCCTCATTCTCCTAAATAACTTGTAACAATACTTATAACGCAAATATGTTTTAAATTTAGCAATATTTAACCAAAAGAGTTCATACTCTAGAGTCTAGACTTTCAAAGATTTAATTTTCATTTTTCAATATAATATAATATTCACCACCATTCTAGTTCAAGGTCGTGGTGCTATTGCCTATTTGTCTAATATTGTGCAAATGTAAATATCCAATGCAGATTTTGATGTATAAAAAGCCAAGCACATAGTAGCTAACTGTTGAAAGCATCTAAGTAGTAAGCCCCCCTTACACCTCCAAAATCACTAGTATTTCTTTGGATGGAAGCATATAAAATAAAATATGTCAAGTACATCGACTTCACCAACTTCTACTCCCACCCCTATGACTCTCCCCCAAAAACTTCAATCCTTGTTGCCTTCTAGTTTATATTCCCGAATCATAAGGATCACATTCTAAGTGTTTGCATATGTATTTTGGTGTATCTACATGCGTGTGACGAAATGGCATAGGAAGAGTTGAGTAGCATACTGAAGAGCACCACCTGCAACCTCAGATACAAACTTTTGAGTAGCAACAGCTACCAGCCTAATTCTGCAAAAATAAAGCCAAAATGAAATTTAATCAGACAAAATATAGCATTAAAAGAAAAACCCAAAAGGCATATAACATCAAATATCCTTTCTTTATTATATCTTCAGCAAGATTTAAACTTTTCTTCATTTACAAGTCACTCAAATTTATAAGAACTTGGACCTACCTCCTCACAAGAAGTAAAAGTGGCATTTAAGCTAGAGCTTTAACCAAAACCAAATTTGTAAGGACTTGAAAACACGCCCTTAGTTGATTCCCATCATAATTTGGAATTAAAAACACTAAATTTCTAAAGGAAAAATTACCAACAAGTAATAACATTTATCAAATTCTCAAGAACAGAAAACCAACTCGTCTGGTATCTGAAAGTCAAATTCAATACAAACCCATTAAAATTTTAATGAAAAAAAAAAAAAAAAACCGTATATTCAAAATTTTTAGAGGAAAAAAAAAACACTTACAGTGGGAGTGTAGTCCATTAAGGAAGCCAAAAAATCAGAGAGCGCAGCTGCATCTTCGTGTCTACCATCGCTCGATTGCTGTTGCTGGTTTTAGGCTCTCTCTCTGTGGCACCAAATCCCCGCCGCCAAATAGAAATGGCGTAACTCTCGCAGCCCATCAAACTCTCGCAGCCCAAGAAAACGTGGGAAATTAATATGGGGGAAGAGGTTTAGATGGGTTCCGGCCCAGTCTTTGCTAAATCCAATGACCCATTATCAGAGCCCATCAAACTCTCGCAGCCCAAGCCCACTTTTAAAAACCCAAATTCAAATTATAGCCAACGAAGCCTAAAAAATGGGATTTTGCTACAATATTTGTGCATATAAACAAGTCACGGTAGCTTATGCAAACCGTTTTGATATTCTTTCTTGAGGTTTCCTGGTGGTAAATATTTGATAGAAACATTTAAAAAATAAAAAATTTGATATTTTAATAAAATATAGTATAGAATAGATAATCATCTGTGGGTGTTTTAAAATTTGATTAGTTAAAATAGGAAAAGTAGTTTCTTCTAAATAGACAAGAATTTTTGTATAAATTGACATGCATGTTAGTGTATTGTCCTTCAAAATCACGAGATTTTGATATTAACGCTAAAGTTTCCTTCTACTATATTTGATGTTTGAGTTCAAAGTTTGTTTATGATCACTTTTACTTTCTATTTTGCTGCTTGAGGCTTGTGTGGTGGCTCTAGAAATTTTTTAAAGGGGTCATTAAAAACCTTAAATTAAACAAATTTAATAAAAAGAGAACTTGAATATATAGAGTTATCGACACCACAAAAAAAAAAAAAAAAATTCTATGGGTTTTTATATTTTGAAATCGTTACATGATAGTTCATTATCAATTGTCATTGTCAACTGTCAGTATAAGTAGGTGTGACAATTTTATTTTGTAAAGTTTGTACAACATTTTTTATTTTTATGCAATTGTCATTATTTTTATGAAAATATTTTAAACTAAATAGTAAAACTCAACCAACTGGCACTTTATTAATTATTGACCCACATAGCCACATTCATCCATACATAATAATGCACACAATCGGTATAAAACACAATCACACATATATAATATAAATTTTACAATAAAGAGAGACACTAACAACTCATAAAGACTCACTATTTACTCTTAAAGTTGAAGATATCCAAAGAATCAAATAAAAAAGAGATATGAGATAAGATTTATGTGTCAAAGAGAGAGAAAGAGATATGTTTTTGGATTGACTGATATGTGTTGTTGTTTAGTTTTATGCTAGGCTGGTCTATGATCACAATTTGCAAAAATATTTTTAAACATAAAGTTTATTTTTAAAGATAAAGTTAGGGGGTTCATCAACCCTCTGAAGATCGCGCAACACCGCCCCCACTTGTGCGCTGTATTTAGAAATTGCATATGTAGCTTCTTAGTCTTTTGTTTTTTTTCTTTTGGTAAACTGCAATATTATATATCAGACAGAAACAGAGAGACAGGGCATCCTCCTTACAAACATAGGCCAAAGAGGCTGGAAGGTTGCCAGAAACAAAACAAAAAGAAACTAAGGAAGCTTCTTAGTCTTAGCCGCCTGTAATGTTTTGAGTAAAAATCTTATTCATAAATAAACAAAACAAAAAGAAAAAAAAAAAAAACAATTTCTCTATTGTGTTTTAAATGGTGAGAATGACATATCATCAAAAATCATCTTTCTGGTTTTAGTTTGTAATTAGAGAGAGATTATTATGACCCGCTGGAGTCCATCCCTCTCACATCAAGTTGGATTTGGACATTTTCAGGGAAATAAATTATAGAACATCTAAATCAGAGACAATATATCAAGAACAATTCCAAACGCCAACAAAGAGACATAACTGGCATTCAATTAATTCTACTGCAACTTTCAAACAAATGGATTCAAAGCCGGAACAATAATATTCCATATGCCCTTAGGATATATAATGCTGGCCTGTGTCTCTGTATGTAATGTCAGCTTAATCTATATTTCCATGGGTGTTTACCCACGACCCCAATTAGAGACCCAGTAAAATGCCTCACTTTTTTTAATGAATTAAGTGCATAAATTTGTCATATAAAATGTGTCAGCTGTTAGTAATAGTGATCCCACCACCAACGGGATGTGGGGGAGATTGTATCCCACCACCAACGGGATGCAAGCAGATCTCAATCCCATCACACCAACAGTGAGGTGTTGTGGTGGTGGTTGCAACGCTGAGGAAGTGCACAGCAATGAGGCAGAGTAAGGATGGTTAGGTGAGATTGTGATTAATTTGTATTTGGTTGCCAAGACAATGTGAGAAAGGAAAGGATGAATTTTTTTTTTTATCTAGTGATGCCATTGCCACCTAGGCATTTTGTTAGACACATAGGATAGAAAGTTAACAAAAGTTAACAAAATGACATAAAGTGTAACGTTTTCAATAGTTTAGGGATGAAAAAAGAATTTTTGATAGTTTAGGGACAAAAAATGAACTTCATGTAAACTTTAAGGATGAAAACAATATTTTTGCCAAAAAAGAACCCTATCCAACATTACAACTGAGTTCTAACTGCAATAAAAAAAAAAAAAAAAAAATTTGTGAACCATCCTTGGCCTTGGCTTACTTGGGACAAAGGTAGACCAATGTTGTATAAGCATTAGGTTCAAATCTAACAAACCAAAAAATATTGAAAGTTTAATCATCACCCTTCTAGGATTCCCTAGACCAAGTATCATCCTGAAATTCCACCTCATTTTGTGGATTAACTTACAAATCAAATCAATACAGATGTATACAACAAAGAAAGAACAACCATCAGACATAGGATGTGCCAGAATTGAATCATGGTCTATCAAAGAAACCCCTCTAAAATTATAATTAGAATATTACATGAAATATTATGAGAGAACATCCTAGCCACCATTTCAAAAGGGGCGACGAAACAAATCTTGATTTTTAAAGATTGTGTGACTCCTCTCATACATGATTTTGATGTATATAATTAAAAAAAACCACACAATGTATAGAGGATCATATCATAGGGTTAGGCTTCTCGCCAAACCAACCCAATTACTGTAATGAAAGGCCTATATCTCAACTCAAACGATAGGAGATTCTAGAGAATATCGGCACACAAAAATGTGTCTAACCAGACAAAGGAATTAAATAGATACTTCAAATATTTCAATAACTTCATCCAACTTTGAAACTTGTATCCCTATGGTGGCATAACTTAAAATTTTTTCTCAACCAATAAAGGATTGAAGACAAGAATAAAATTTTATACTCCTAGAAAACAAATGATCTTTGATGTATTGTCAATAGGATCCAAAGACTTGAGAGTTATAAGCTCAACATCATATTTGACTTTAATAAATCTTCCAAACTACTCTCAGCAATTTCCATCCATGAGTTTCGCCATTCTCCTCAATCAACTCGAATTTTCATTTTTAGCCTCTTCAAAAATTTCTTTCAAAACATTATTTTGGCCTTCAATCTTAACTTGTTCATCACACTCAACATCTTTGATATTTCTTTCAAAATTGGTTGGACATTATTGAACTCTAAACCTGGCTCTTCACTTAATAAGTGAAAGATAATTCTAGTTATTATTCATACTGTATGAATTAATTGCCATATAATTTGACTTGTATGAAACAATATTTCATCAAAATCACGTGTAAAGAAGAAGTTTACCATCACCTTCCTCATTCTTGGCAATGAATAAATTTTAGGCTTACCTCTTCACATTTTGAAATATTCTATATCATTCCACCAATCTTCCACATCACTCTCAAGCTTGCTTCATACAAGTTGCACCTTGAAATCCTTAAGGATTTTTGCATTATCAAAACAATCCCCAAGATCAATGATCAAATCTATGAATTATTGGTATGATCTACCATTAAAGCATGAGATATCATTAAAATTAAGAACATGTTGATCAAGAGTTTGGCCATGAGCGCAGAATCTGATACAAATATACCTACCATATTCATGATCTTTTTTGAATTTTAAACATAGATCAATAAGCATGTAGAAAATCTCCTAAGAGTCCACAAGTCAATCACTCACCATTAGCATAAATTACCACATTGAGGGCCTGCACCCCACAATCACTGTCAATAGGGTAGTTTCCTTCATTTCACTTTCCCCATATCAAAATGTCAACAAGTTCTTATACCAATTAATGCAAAATGGAAACCCTGATGTTTGGTTATTCGTCAAGGCGTCGCCTTCCTGTGCCCATCCATTTCGAGTTTGGGTCAGGCATTGCCTCGAGTTGGAAGGAGTAGGGTGACAACGAGTTATCTGACACAGGTTTCATGGGTTTGCTTTAGAGGGCCGGTGTTCTAAAGTCCATTGTCCTATCTCGAAGTCTTTCTAATTTCTGAGACCTCTACAACCTTCGTCATTTGGTTCGACGGTGGTGTGCCACCACTCACACATTCCTCTTCTCTTGTGGCGAACTCACAGTTACTCTTGAGGATGGGGCTAATCAGTTACTTTTGCCAATCCTTGGTGATGTTGATCCTGCCACCATTGAGCTTTCCCTGGAAGAAGAAGCCATTGAAGTGGAGTTGAAGAAAAGGATGGCTGGAAATGCTAAGTTATCTTACTGGGTTAGTTCTTCTTCCAAGTTTTCTGCTGTTGCCCGCTGTGCTGCTTTTATTGCTTTTTCGCTTTGTAAGTTTGTCTTTAGGTCCCATTCACATTATGCCATAAAGCCTTTGTATTTTTGTTTGGCCATAAAAATATCTGTTAGAGTGAGTCTGCCGCTGGCCCCCATGTTTTTGGGGCATCTATATGTTCAACTAGATATCCTGCGAAGTGATGAGAGCCAGACTGGCTCCTGCCACATAGTTACTTCCTCTGTACATAGCACCATCCTGCAGCAATTATTATTCGAGCGTTGTGCCCAGTATTTGGCGAAGTGTAGGCCTGTCAGATTTGCTAAAGAGAAGTACCAACCCTGTCCGCAGGTAATTACTAACTTCTGTGGCAGATTTGAGTCTGATTTTCCTCTGACTTTTCGTTGGTCCAGTTTGAAGCCCATCGATTATTCTTTTGTTAAGTCCTTCGATGAAGGTATTGGTTTTTCTTGGAAAGCTTATAGACATTTGAGTTCTGGTTATACTTGTGTTGATTTTGGAATGGGTTTGTTTGTCAATAATGTTGGTTCTACCACCCCTTTAGCCGGTTTTGATGAGACTGGTATTACCTATCTAGCGGCCACCAATGCCGAATGGTTGCCCTACTTAGTAGATGAAGGTGTCAGGTTTGTCCATTATCCTGCCAATCAGGTAAGGAGACAATTTAGGTTGGATCAGGATATTCCTGATGACCTCTCCTTCCTCGCAGAGTCTCCTACTTCAGTTAAACCTTTCCTGTGGCACACTACTTTTGATTTTTGGAGGCAGCGTTTCAATGCGGTCACAGTTCCTGGTTCTCTAAGAGAGTGCCTTTGCACTCCTGCTATGCACGGCTATTGGCAAGCTGTAATGACCTCATTTGAGTAAGAATTGGTTGGCAGTCGTGGTTTCTCTCTCATACCTCCTGAGGGACTTAGCATGGTTGTCTCTCCCAATCCTCAGTTGCTCCTTCCTTCCAGGTCCGTATTGGCCTAAGCCAGGAAACAAAGCCGATCTGCCATCTTTGAATGGGATGAGGAGAAAAAAAGATGGTATTGGCATACAGGTTATTACCCCCCAGGTTGGGAAAAGAAGGTTAAAGTAATAAACATCCTTGCACCAGCCAAGAAAGTTCCTGCCAAACTTAAATCTGCCAGCAAGCTTAAGTTCGCCACTCCTCAGCCTCCCATAGGTGTTATTCCTACCAGCACAACACGAGGCAATAAGAGAAAGACAACTCTTCATCCTGTGCCTGCCATTCAGCAAAGAGTACGTCATTAAAAAACTTTTCCTTTGATTTTTCTTTCAAGTACACTTGCATATACTTTTTTTTTTTTTTTTTTTTTACTTTTCTTGAATTCTGACATGCTTACTGACTTCTTTCTTTAACTCTGCCTCTTATCCCCCTTTTCCTTTGTAGTCTAAGCACAAGGAGGACACGTCAGCTGCCCATCCCATTATACTCGAGGAACCTGAATTGGAGGTACACTTACTCTTTCTCCTCTCTCTCTTTCTTTTTTTTTTCTTTTTCCATTCACATGTGTCCAGTTTGCCATATGCTTTTGGTTACCTTAATCACCCAAAAGGTTATTATTATTATTATTATTATTTTTTATCTTCACATCTTCTTCTTCTTGTCTTCTAGGATGAGCCTGAGCCTCTCTCCATATATCACCCTACTACCGATGAGCTTTCTGCCCCCATAGGCACACCTACAAAGGGATCTCTTGGTGCGGCTGAGTTTGCAACACCTGCCCCTTCTACAGCTACTCACAGAGTTCCTACTAAGGCTACTACCTCTCCTACTGGACCGGTACTCATGGATGAGGATACTCATACTAGGGAGTTTAGTGAGGTCACCCCTACTCCTGCCGTGACGCCATCTGTTCAAAGGGAAGCCACCCCTCCTACTGTTACTCAGATCGAGGCCACTCCTGTTACACCTCTTGTCATTTCCATCGGTGACCCCTTTGTTTCTCTTTCTCAGGCTGTGAAGGACGGTTCTTCTCTGGTAGTTACTCTTTCTTCTATTCCTTTTTCTGCAACACTTAGGCCTGATGCTGACTTGTCCTCAGAGGAGTCTGAGGAGATCTTTGAGGATCCTGAGGATGAGCCCGTCTTGGGGAGGAGGATTTCTAAATCTAAGGAAGAGGAGAGTGTTCCACTCGAGAAAATGGGTATGTGCTTTCTTCCTTCCTTTCTCTTCTTTCTTCGTTAAGTTTACTCTTCTCCTCTTTTTTTTTTTTTTTTTTTGCTAAGTTCACTCTTCCCCTTTATTTGCATGTCTATCTCTCTATTTGCAGAGACCTTTGAGGGGCTAGGAATTGCAGCAGACATAGGGGTGTCTGCAGTAGCTGCTCCTGTCATGCCTACAATACCTATTCCTACCACATCTTTTGTACCAGTTTCTGCCGTATTTACAGCGTTCGTTTATGCCATTCTTTCTGTGCTTGTCTCTGTCTTTTCCACAGCCCCCATTACCGCTAGCTCTGGTAAATTTTCTTCTTCCTTCTTTCTTCCTTCACTTCTTCCCCATGGGTCTATCTGTCAAGACCTTTTTGTGTGCGTTAGGCTGGGCTACTTCCCGCGGCAGTAGGCCCAAGTATTCTAAGTAAAGGAGTTAAGACCGGTCCAACTGCAACTCAATTTAGTCTGGCTTGTGCGCAAACGTTGAGTCCAAGTCCAAGGGAAGACGCAGCAAAGTGGGCTTATCCTTTGTTTTTGCCACAGGAACTTTTCTCCAGTTTCTGCCGCAGGATTGACTTTTCTGTTTCTGCCGCAGGATTGATATTTCTGCCGCGGAAGGAACTATTCTCCAGTTTCTACCACAGGTCTAACTTTTCTGCTATGCAGCAAAACTTTTTGCCGTGTAGTAAAACCGTCTGCCGTGCAATAAAAGTTTCTGCTATGTAGTGAAGCTTCCTGCTGTGCAATAAAACTTTCTGCTGTACAGTAAAGCTTCCTGCCGTAAAGCCTTCTACTGTGCAATAAAACTTCCTGCCGTGCATTAAAGCTCTCTACCGTAAAGCCTTCTGCCGTGCAATAAAGCCTTCGGTAGTGTGAATGACTACCATTTTTACTGCAAAAATACTTTTCTAGTTCCTACGCATAAACAAATCTAAAACCCAAAGAAAATACCCATCAAACAAGTGCTAGTTTAAGCGGGTTAGCATATTCTCAAATATATATACATACGTATATAAGTATATATACTTATACGCATTCACATATATATCTATAAACATATTTTTCCAGAACATGAGAAACAACGTATATGTATATATATATATATATATATATATATACTTATGGCAAGATAATGATTAGTTTATGTCAAGAGGTAAAACATGTAATAATAAATAAAGGAGAAAGCTTCGGCAGGAAAGGTTTAGCTAGTAAAATAGTTAACACGGTAAACATAATGAAAATGTGCTACAGCAGGACAACTGATGCGACAGACGTGATAAAAACGTGCTACCGCAGGATGACTAAATACAGCAGATATAAGTTATAATGAGAGAAATCCAATATATTTACAATCAAAATTAAGTATTAAATCTGCCTATAGAATAAGTAAACCAAGAAGGAACCCAAACTCCAACTTCAACAACCTTATCATGGGCTCCTACCATAAAAGTTGTTCATTTTGGAGAATATGCCTAAATGGCTACTAGCTATTACTTTTGGAGATTTCAAAGAGTGGGTTTCCTAAGAGGGAGGGAAAAGATGGTCTATTGATGCATGCTCCTATTTCTGCCGCGTTTTCTCTCTTCTTTTTCTTTCTTTCTTTCTTTCTTTCTCTCCCCTCTGGGGGTTTTCTTCTTCCTCTGTTTTTCCTTCTTTCCCTTGTTTTTTCCTCTACCCCGGTCCCCCCATTCATTTCTGCCATGGTTACCTCCCTTTTATAGTGAGCTAATTCAATGGGACTTCTTCCTTTTACCCCTAGAGCTTCACAAACTGTTTTTGGTTTATTGTGGACATCCTTTCAAGATTACCCACTCACCCATTAGTTGCCCCGACCACTGCCATCTGCTCAAAACATGTTTGCTACACGACAAAATTCTCTTTTGTTTGTTCCTGCTGTATACCTCTACCTTACTACCTAGCTCTATAGCATGCATCAGTGGTCCCAACCATTTATTACTTCTTTTGGGTAAGATATCATCCTAGCAGGATATGTTCCCAAAAGAAGTCATGGCAGGAAACCAAATATGGACCTTCTTTTCCCCCCACCACCAAACCACGCCCTTTGAATCCCCTTGACCGTGGGCCTACCTCCCTTGTATTGGTTGGGTATAGGTTGGTGGTGCCCCGACCCTTTTGATCTTGCTCCACTGTCTTTTGTTTTTGTCTCCCACGCCATTCCTGCCGTAGCAGATTATTCTGTTTCGTCTGCTGCGTGTTTTTGTCTTATTTCTTCACGCGTTTCCTGCTGCATTTGTTGTTTCCTTTAGTTTGACTCTTCCTTCACGCAATTCCTGCTGCTAACACTTCCTGCCGTTCCTTGATTCTTTTCATCGTTCTTCTTCATATTAGTTTTCATGCCTATCTTTTTTATACAAATGGATTTGGACTTTTGTGGGCCAAATAATGTTAACTGGATCAAAAGGTTCTTGGGCCCAATTTATCTTCATTTGCCGAAGCCATCCTGCCAGAGAACTGTATTCTGCGACAAAGTTGTATTCTGCGGCAGACTTGTATTCTGCGGCAAACTTGCGTTTTGCCGTAGATTGCTTTGGCTTGCACTTCTTTCTTTGGACCCTTCTTGTTCTTTGGTCTTCTTAGTGGGCCTTTAGGCCTTGCTCTTCATTAGGCTTTCTTCCTTATAAGCCTTTTGGGTTCAAATTTGCAAAATTGGTCCTCAACATTTAGCCCCCTAAGCATATGGATTGCTTCTTTCTGGTGCTCCCCACACTCTCCTGAGTGTATTTCTTTTATAATTTCTTTTACTTCTTCAGGGCCCAAACATCTTAAGGGGTCCCCACCGTACCCTTTTTTGAAAATGACTGCATTGTGCAAAAAGTAGCACGTTGCCAACCTCTTTAGGCTTGTATCTTTCACTGTGCTCTTGTGGCAGGATGCCTTCTATCAGGTACTGCATGAATGGGCTTCTCCAGTCTTCGCTAATGAACACAGTGTAATTTTCCTCTCTGTCTGCCGCAAGCTGGCAGGTCCCACACTGGGTTTAGACTTGATCTGCATCTTTACCCATACTTGGCCAATAAAAGTCTGTCCTCTGGAGTTTGCAGTAAAGGCTGACTTCCCCGCAGGATCCGTAAGTCTTGTCATATACTTCTTTTAACTTTCTTTGGGCTTTCTCCTGCTGCACGCACTTGAACAAGACACCACCCGGCATCCTACGGTACAATTCCTCTCTCACTAGGACATAGTCTTTCAATACTTTTAGTTTTGCGTTATTTCCTTCCTTCATCAAAGCTTCTTTTATGGGGATCTGCCAGTCCCCTTCACACTGTTCTTCTTTGAATCTTTTTTTCAGCCTCTCAATTATGGACTCTTTTCTCTTGCCGACCTCTACTCTGGTGCTATCCCCTTCGAACATTATTTGCGAGCCTAGTGCGACCAAAGCATTGGCAAACCAATTTTCATTCCTTGGAGCATGTTCTATTTCAAAAGTAGAAAACTTTTCTTCCATCTTCTGGGCCATTAATGCACCAATGGCACATGAATTGGTGGCTAGGTAGAGTAACAATGATTTTTTGTGGATTGGGGCTTGCACAGTAGGAAGGTTCATCATGATCTGCTGTAGCCTTTCGAAGGTTGTCTGTTGTACTTCTTTCCTCAAAACTTTGCCCCTTCTATCTCAGCAAGGAATACCTTGGCAGGCAGTGTGGAACACCCTGGCAGGAAGTGTGGAACACCTTGGCAGGCTGGGCTACTAGCTTGGCCTTGTGATCCACATTCAATGTATGCACTATTAGCCCAGGATCCCATCCTGACATTTTCACTGTAACCCCATGCGAAGACATCTTTGAATTCTTTTAGCAACAATATTAATTCTGATTTCTCCTTTTCTGAAAGTCTTGAGCTAATTGAGATGGGTCTTAGTTCCTGTGGGTCCGACACCAAGTTAATTTCCTCCAATTTTTCTTCTGCCATAACCTATACATGCTTTTCTGCCACAACTTCTTTGTTTTTTCCTTCATTACTCTCCTCCTCCAAGCTTTCTTGAACCACGCAACACACCAAGCTTTTGTAGAAGATACATGATGTTGCTGCTTCATATAGATACTCTAAGCACTTTGTAGCGGGCTTTCTAAATTTTTTGTAGAATGGGCCTTAACCCCCCCAGCATGTGAGACAATTGGGTGAGTCTTTAGCTTTTTGAAGAAGACTTCCCAAATTTTGTTGCAGAATGAGACAGCGCCCCGTATACAAGAATAAGTCCTTAGCTTTCAGTAGGAGGCTTCCCATGTTTGTCGTAGAATGAGCTTTAGCCCCCAGCATGTGAGACAACTGCATGAGCTTGATATCACCTTCTCTTGGTGTGGATGTTCCATCATATGGTTTATGCATTCTTCAGTAAAGAAAAAATTAGATGCCATGGATCTACAAGTTGCCATATTGTAGAAATTCTTCGTTGCTAGAGAATTTGGGAAATAGTTACTTTCAAGTATGCTTTGGCTTTATTCCACTGCAAGCACAATTGCTTCCCATGTATTTTCTGCTGCATATGATTGTGGCTATAGCTCTTTTGCAGATTCTTTCTAAAGACTTACGATCATCGCTCATTTGTGAGTTTTTAGCCAAAAATTCATAACCACGACCCTTTTGCTGGCTATTGCTACCAAGACTCATATTTCATGGGTTTCTTCTTCGCTTGCTTTGAGTATGGGAATATTTAGATAGAGCTTGCTGCGTCTCTTGCTTCATAGTTGGCTAGTAATGGCCAAAAGTCAACGGCCTCTAATATAGAATTTTCCCATGACATACCCACATCTTTCTAGGACATTATGCTTCTTTATTCTTGTGGCAGAATGCCCTTGCAGCAGAACGCCTTCAATAAAAAACCACGTAATAGCTTTCTGCGGCAATAAGACAAGCAACTCTATTTACGGCAGGATGCGAGTGAGTGATTGTTTCTGCACTTTGTTTCAAAGTTCTTCTAGGATGAGACATGGGCATCAATGAGCTTCATGACTTGAAGAGTGATGGTGGAGTTGCATAGTTTGTAGAACAAGTAATCTGATACATTCTTTTCTAGAAACATCATAAAGATAATGATCATTAATGCCACTCTAGGTATAAATCTTCCAAGGTGATTTGCAGAAAACTTCTCAACTCTTTAAGGTTGTTGAATCGGTTTGCTAGACTCGATAATAGACAAAGAGCAGCTTGCAAGCAACTTGTAGATTTAGGCTTCTTTATGGAGAGTATGCAATTACTGAGTTGTTGGCTTCATCCCAAGGTCTAGATTTAATTTGGACACTTCACCACCGTATCACATGCCTTCAATGTATGCTTTGGTTGAAAGCGGATGTTTCAAAATCGCCGAATCGATTACTTCTCCCTCCTCCCTTCATTAATACTGATATATTTGCTGATGTAGTAGCAAAAAATTGATTTGGCAAAAGTGAATATGAAAAGCTTTATATGCACCTCTCTTACTTTGAGAACAAATCTCAAATTTGTTGTGCTAAATTTTGTGGTAGGATATTCTGTAAAAGGGACTGCTGGAATACAAAATTTTGCTGCAAAATATTCTGCTACAAAATATTCTGCCGTGAACAGTCTGCCGAAGAACATTCTGGAATTCAGCAAGTTCTGCTGTAAATAATCTGCGAAGAGATCTATATTCTGGCTTCTGAAATTTTCTACTATAAAATATTCAGCAGATGAACATTCTGCACTTCTGAAATTCAGCAGATTCTGCTGTGAACAGCCTACCGAAGGATTTGTACTTTCTGCTACGAACTTTCTACGGAGGGACATTTTCCACTTTTGGAAAAGTATGCTAAGGGATACTTTGCAGAGGAAATAGTGATTTGCAATAGTATAGTAATGATGAAAGTTTTCCTTTGGCTGCTATAGCTTCATTTTTTTTTCTAGCTTTTGGTTCTTGAAGGGAAGTAGAGCTAGAATTACTGGCATGAAGAAAATTATTGAAACCTTGTGAGGGAAAGAAGAAATTTTTCTACTTTAAGTGCTGGACCTGAAGGTGGAGACGGAGAGAGTTTAGAAAGCTTCCAGTGCTTCCTTAAAATAAATGAGAGCAAAAAGTGGTGGAACTTTTGGTTTTGCATGTTTGAATAAGTGGCTTGCCACATGTCCCACATGCATCACAAGGAGAACAAGTGGCATTTAAAGGATATGACCAAGTATTGTGAAGGCCTTCTATTGTAGAGTTCTTAATATATTTCTGCTCTGTTTTAACATTGCTGTGCAGAATTCTGCTACGGCACTGTCCTGATATAATGTTGCTGTATTGTGCCACAGAATTCTGCTACGATACTGTCCTGCTGTAACGTTGCTGCATTTTGCCACAAAATTCTGCTGCGGCACTGTCCTGCTGTAACGTTCTGTATTTTGCCACAAAATTTTGCTACGATACTATCCTACGGTATAGCTACTGTGTTCTGCCATAGAATTCTACTATGGTACTGTCTTATGGCAACGCTGCTGTGTTTTGCCATAGAATTCTGCTATGGTACTGTCTTGTGGTAACGTTACTGTATTCTACCATAGAATTCTGCTATGGTACTGTCCTATGGTAACATTGCTGTATTCTGCCGCAGGATTCTGCTATGGGACTGCTATGACATTTTGGATACTTCCCTAAGAATATAGCTTGAAAGTTTTAAAAACATCTGTATGTCTCGCTTTTGATAAGGACTTGGAAACATGTTTGCGAGGGAGAAATTTCTCATTCTCCCCATCTTGATCCCAACTCCCCAGCGAAGTCGCCATTTTAATGTGGGGGCCTTTTTTGTGTGCATTAGGCTGGGCTACCTCCCGCGGTAGTAGGCCCAAGTATTCTGAGTAAGGGAGTTGAGACCGGTCCAACTGCAACTCAATTTGGTCCGGCTTGTGTGCAAACATTAAGTACAAGTCCAAGAGAAGACACAGCAAAGTGGGCTTATCCTTTGTTTCTGTTGCAGGAACTTTTCTCCAGTTTCTACAACAGGATTGACTTTTTTGTTTCTGCCGCTACTAGTTTCTACCGCAAGTCTAACTTTTCTGCTGTGCAGCAAAACTTTTTGCCGCGTAATAAAACCGTCTGCCGTGAAATAAAAGTTTTTGCTATGCAGTGAAGCTTCCTGCAGTGCAATAAAGCTTTCTGCTGTGCAGTAAAGCTTCCTGCCGTAAAGCCTCTGGTTGTAAAGCCTTCTGCTGTGCAATAAAACTTCCTGCCGTGTATTAAAGCTCTCTACCATAAAACTTTCTGCCGTGCAATGAAACTGTCTGCTGTGCTTTAAAGATGTCTGCCGTGCAGTAAAGCCTTTGGCAATGTGAATGACTACCATTTTTACTACAGAAATACTTTTCTAGTTCCTACGCATAATCAAATCTAAAACCCAAAGAAAATACCCATCAAACAGGTGCTAGTTTAAGCGGGTTAGCGTATTCTCAAATATATATACATACGTATATAAGTATATATACTTATACGCATTCACATATATATCTATAAATATATTTTTCCAGAACATGAGAAACAACGTATATGTGTATATATATATATATATATATATACTTATGGCAGGATAATGATTAGTTTATGTCAAAAGGTAAAACACGTAATAATAAATAAAGGAGAAAGCTTCGGCAGGAAAGGTTTAGCTGGTAAAATAGTTAACACGGTAAACATAATGAAAATGTGCTACAACAGAATAACAAGTAAAGACACCACAGCAGGAAAACTGATGCGGCAAACATGATAAAAACGTGCTCTGGCACGATGACTAAATACGGCAGATATAAGTTATAATGAGAGAAATCCAATATATTTACAATCAAAATTAAGTATTAAATCTACCCATAGAATAAGTAAACTAAAAAGGAACCAACACTCCAACTTCAACAACCTTATCATGGACTCCTGCCATAAAAGTTGTTCATGTTGGAGAATAGGCCTAAATGGCTACTAGCTATTACTTTTGGAGATTCCAAAGAGTGGGTTTGCTAAGAGGGAGGGAAAAGATGGTCTATTGATGCATGCCCCTATTCATGCCGCATTTTCTCTCTTTTTTTTCTTTCTTTCTTTCTTTCTTTCTTTCTCTCCGCTCTGGATGTTTTCTTCTTCCCCTGTTTTTTCCTCTACCTCTGTCATAATTAACACAGTAAATATAATAAAAATGTGCTACAGCAGAATAATAAGTACAGCAAGTAAAGACACCACAACAGGACAACTGATGCGGCAGACGTGATAAAAAGTGCTACGGCAGGATGACTAAATACGGCAGATATAAATTATAATGAGAGAAATCCAATATATTTACAATCAAAATTAAGTATTAAATCTGCCCATAGAATAAGTAAACCAAGAAGGAACCCAAACTCCAACTTCAACAACCTTATCATGGGCTCCTGCCATAAAAGTTGTTCAATTTGGAAAATAGGCCTAAATGGCTACTAGCTATTACTTTTGGAGATTTCAAAGAATGAGTTTGGTAAGAGGGAGGGAAAAGATGGTCCATTGATGCATGCCCCTATTCCTACCGCGTTTTCTCTCTTCTTTTTCTTTCTTTCTTTCTTTCTTTCTCTCCTCTCTGGGTGTTTTCTTCTTCCCCTGTTTTTCCTTTTTTCCCCTGTCTTTTCCTCTACCTCGGTCCCCCCCTTCATTTCTGCTATGGTTACCTCCCTTTTATAGTGAGCTAATTCAATGGGACTTTTCCCTTTTACCCCTAGAGCTTCACCAACTGTTTTTGGTTTGTTGTGGACATCCTTTTAAGATTACCCACTCACCCATTGGTTGCCCCGACCACTGCCATTTGCTCAGAACATGTTTGCTGCACGACAAAATTCTCTTTTGTTTGTTCCTATCGCATGCCTCTACCTTACTACCTAGCTCTATGGCATGCATCAGTGGGTCCCAACCATTTGTTACTTCTTTTAGGTAAGATATCATCCAAGCATAATATGTTCCCAAAAGAAGTCATGGCAGGAAACCAAATATAGACCCCCTTTTCCCCCCACCACCAAACCACACCCTCTGAATCCCCTTGACCGTGGGCCCACCTCCCTTGTATTGGCTTGGTATAGGTTGGTGGTGCCCCGACCCTTTTGTGCTTGCTCTACTGTCTTTTGTTTTTGTCTCCCACGCCATTCCTGCCGTAGCAGATTATTTCTGTTTCGTCTGCTGCGTGTTTTTGTCTTATTTCTTCACGCGTTTCCTGCTGCATTTGTCATTTCCTTTAGTTTGACTCTTCCTTCACGCAATTCCTGCTGCTAACACTTCCTGCCGTTCCTTGATTCTTTTCATCATTCTTCTTCATATCAGTTTTCATGCCTATCTTTTTTATACAAAAAGATTTGAGCTTTTGTGGGCCAAATAATGTTAGCTGGATCAAAAGGTTCTTGGGCTCAATTTATCTTCATCTGCCGAAGCCATCCTGCTAGAGAACTGTATTTTGCGGCAAAGTTGTATTTTGCGGCAGACTTGTATTCTGCGGCAAACTTGCGTTTTTCCGTAGATTGCTTTCACTTGCACTTCTTTCTTTGGACCCTTCTTGTTCTTTGGTCTTCTTGTTGGGCCTTTGGGCCTTGCTCTTCATTAGGCTTTCTTCCTTATAAGCCTTTGGATACAAATTTGCAAAAATGGTCCTCAACACTATCTTTTTTTTTTTCTTTTTTTTTACCAAGGTTTCTCATCTCAAACCTTGTGCCCTTTTGATAGGTCCACCTCCTATGGTGCCTTCTCAGTTTGAAGTGGGCAATGGTTCCAGCACCATTCCAGATCCTGTGCGTGAGGTTGCAACCTTTTTTGCACGATTTGATCAACCTGAAGTCAATGATCTTGGACCTGTAGATTTCTGGGGCTCAGGACCTCCTTATATAGATTTCCATGGCTTCAGAATCCCTGAGGAATGCGCTTCTCGATTGGTGACACTATATAGCATCCGTGGGGATTTTCTGTAGGGATTCAGACTTGGTCGCTCTGCTAGAGAGCATTTTTTGAAGATATTGGGGAGTGTGCTGAACGATATTTAACACAATTTTGTTGACACAGTCTCCACCAAGAGGATCCTGTAGTGGAGGGCTGCAGTGCAAGAGCTTGTCAGTGTTGGCTTTGCTGTGGAGTTTATCTTGACCACCTTCAAGAGATTGCCCAGGCTGTTTTTATGAGGAGAGTCCAGCCTACTGTTGATGCTATTAACTCATGCCTTAAGATTCTGAGAAAGGAAGTGGCAGACTCAGAGGGCCGTCGTGAGCACCTTCTTTCTAGCATAGGCGGGTCCAGTCGTTTTGGAGATCAGCCACTCATTTCTGGACTTAATTGATGATGATGCAGTTTTTTCTTCATCTTACTATTTCCTTCACCTTATTACTCTATTTAGTACATTATATTTCTTATAGTACCTATTTGGGCTAGTTTGCTATAGTTTAGGTTTGTAACTTATGATGCTAAACTTATGATGCTACACTTTGCTACTTTTTTTTTTTTTTTTTTTTTGCTTTTTCTATGACATATTATAATGAATACTTCGTGCTTTTCATTGCATCCTCATAAAAGCAAGTTACAAAATTTTGTCTTGTGACATAGTCACTTGAAAGACGAAAAAACAAAGTGAAAGGAAACATAAGAGCCTTTTCAACAAAACAAAAGAAATGGATAATCACATGGCTTTTCTTCTCAGGCGTAGTAGCGTTTCAACCATTTCCCATTGATGGGATCCATTAAGTCCCTGTCATCCATCTAAGTCAAGTGGTAATATCCACTTCGATGTGCCTCTCTTATCATAAGGGGTACTTCCCACTTTGGTGCAAACTTCGATGGTCCTGTCAGGCCTCTCCTAACATAATCTGCCACTTTTAGGACTAGTTGTCCTTCTGCAAACACTCTCTCTTTAGTCATCCTACCATAGGCCTCAGTCATTTTTTGCCTGTATTTGCAGTTGCGTTCTTGGGCTTTTTCTCTTTTTTCATCAAGTCCTTCCAGGTCTTCGCACCTTTCTGCTGCAAAAACTTCTTCTTCATTCTCCTTTTCTTGAACCTGCATGACTCTCAGGGATGGGGTCATTTTCTCTGCTGGGCTCACTACTTCAATTCCATAGACCAAGGAAAAAGGTGAAAAAACTATGGCTGACTTAGGTGAACTTCTATAAGCCCAAAGAGCGTCTGGCAGGTGCATTGTCCATCCTCCTTTATACTCTTGGCTCATTTTACTGATAATTTTTATGAGAGTTTTTTTCGTTGCCTCTGCTTGCCCGTTTCCTTGAGGGTAATACGACGATGACCAGTGATGCTTGACTTGGTAGAATTCTAGCATTTTCTTCGCATCACTATTGACAAAAGGTGTGCCGTTGTCACTGATGATCCTGTGGGGAACTCCAAACCTTACAATTATGTTTTCCTTGATAAAGTTTGCCACTGCTCCTCCTGTGGCTTTAGGAATTTACGAAGTGGTACTGCCTCTGCCCATTTAGTAAAATAGTTCGTAGCCACTAGTATCTATATGTATCTTCGCAATGGTAGATTCACCGATCCAACCAAGTCAAGCCCCTAAGTGTGGAAGGGCCATGGTGTGACCATGCTATGCAAATTCTGCGGATGAGTGTGAATCAAATTGGCTTGTACTTGGCAACTGTGGCACTTTTTCACAAATTCTGCCGTATCCTTTTTCATGGTATGCCAGTAGTAGCCCATTTGCAGCAGGCATCTGTAAAGCCTTTTCTTTCCCTGGTGTTCCCCACACTCTCCTGAGTGTGCTTCTTTTACCATATCTCTCTCACCTTTTCAGGGCCCAAACACCTCAAGGGGTCTCCATCATACCATTTTTTGAAAAGAACCATATTATGCAAAAAATAACGCGTTGCTAACCTCCTGAACTTATATTTTTGCTGTGCTTTTGCGACATGATATCTTCTGTCAAGTACTGTATAAATAGGCTTTTCCAGTCTTCGCTGACGAACACAGCATAACTTTCTTCTCTGTCTGCCGTAAATTGGCAGTTCCCACACTGGGTTTGGACTTAGTCTGCATCTTTACCCATGGTTGGCCAATAAAAGCCTGCCTTTTGAAGTCTGCGGTAAAGGCTAACCTCTCCGCAAGATCCACAAGTCTTTTCATGTACTTCTTTCAACTTTCTCTAGGTCTCCTTTTGCCCCACACATCTGGGCAAGACTCCACCTGGCATCTTGCGGTATAGTTCTCCCTTCACCAGGGCGTAGTCTTTGAGTATTTATAGTTCCATGGCCTCTTCTTTTCCTGTCAAAGCTTCCCTCATGGGTATCCACCAATCCTCTTTGCAGTGTTCCTCTTGGAACCTTTCTTTCAACATTTCAATTATGGGCTCTTCTCTCTTGTTGACCTCTACTCTGGTGCTCCCCCCTTCAAACATTATTTGCGAACCTAGTGCGGTCAACACATCGGCAAACCGATTCTCGTTCCTCGAAGCATGTTCTATTTCAAAAGTTAAGAACTTTTCTTCCATTTTCTGGGCCATTGCTCTATACGAGGCTAGGCTGGGTGCTTTTAGGGAGAAATTCCCTTTGGTCTGGCAAACTACCAAGTTCGAATCACCCAGTACTCTCAAATGCTTAACTCTCATTTCAAGAGCTGTGGCTAGCCTAGTTAAGTAGGCTTCATATTCTGCCGTATTGTTTGAACAGGGGAACTCCAACATGAATGATAGTGCTACTGCTTTATCTTCTTCATGATACAAAACTACTCTAACCCCTCTAGACTGGGCGGTAGAAGACCCATCAAATTTCATTACCCACTGTTCTCTGAGCTCCTCCGCCATGGCTACTTCCCTCGGAAGTTTGTCATCCAGCGAAAATTCTTCCTCCCCTGGAAACTGTGCCAATAAGTCTACTATAGCCTAGCTTTTCACTGCTCTAGGCGCCCCCATTCTCAAGTTATACTGTGACAATTGTAACAACCACTGGAATATCCTGCCAAAGAGGATTGGCTGCTGTAGCAAAGCTTTGATGGCATGGGACTTAGTCATCAGCCATACTTCGTAGGCCAAGAAATAATGGCATAATCTCTGTGAGGCATACACAATAGCCAAACATGCCCTTTCTGCCCTTGGGTAACAAGTTTCTGCATCTTTTAAGGCGCGACTGATGTAATATACTGGTTGCTCGACGCCGCCTCCATCTTCTTAGGCGATTAAGGCATTAATGGCATATGAATTGGTGGCCATATAAAGTAGCAATGGTTTCTTGTGGATTGGGGCCTGTACTGTGGGGAGGTTTATCATGATCTACTGCAGCCTCCTGAAGGCCATCTGCTGCGCTTCTCCCCATTCAAAACTTTGTCCTTTCCTGAGCAACTTAGTGAAAGCCACAGTGATTGATGCCAACCCAGGGATGAATCTCCGGATATATAAGACTTTTCCTAAGAAGCTCTTCAGTTCCTTCACCGTGGCTAGAGGCCTCATAGTTGCAATGGCCATGACTTTGGCTGGGTCTACATCTATTCCCCTACTGTGTATCAAGAAACACAAGAATTTCCCAGAGGATACACCAAACGCGCATTTGAGGGGATTCATTCTCAATTTAAAGGCTCTGCATCTTTCGAATACTCTCCTTAGCACACGGAAATGTTCTTCTCTCCTCTTTGACTTAACTACTATGTCGTCCACATAGTTTTCTAGCTCCTGATGCATCATATCGTGAAATATGACCGTCCTTGCCCATTGATAAGTCGCACTTGCATTTTTCAACCCGAAAGGCATCATGATGCAGTAAAAGTTCCCCATGGGCGTTCTAAAATCAGTTTTCTCTACATCTTTTGGTGCCATCCTGATTTGGTTGTATCCACTGAAACCATCTATGAATAAGAACATGGCACTTCCTGCCGCAGAATCTATCAATAAATCCATATTTGGCAATGGGAATTCATCTTTCTAACATGCTTTGTTAAGATCCTTAAAATCTGGCCATTCTTCTTCTTTACTGGCACTATGTTGGATAGTCAGCGGGGATGTTGAATGGGCTTAATGAATCCTGCTGCCAACAACTTCTACACTTCTTTGACTATTTGCCCTTCTATTTCTGTGTGAAATATCCTGGCAAACTGAGCCACTAGCTTAGCCTGCGAGTCCACATTTAACGTATGTGCAACTAACCCAGGGTCTAGCCCTGGCATTTCACTGTAGTCCCATGCAAATACGTCTTTGAATTCTTTCAACAACCATACCAGCTTTGTTTTTTTCTTTTTTGTCAAACTTGCACTAATTGAGATAGGCCTCGGCCCTTGTGAAGCAGACCCAAGGTCAACTTCCTCCATTTCTTCTTCTGCCATAACCTGTAACTCCTTTTCTGCCGCAACTCTTTCGCTTTCTTCCTTATCACTTTCTTCCTTTGAACTCCCTTGGACTCCGCAACACATCAAACTCTCGTGCTGCCTTTCATGGGTGGGACCCGTCTGTATTTCA
Source organism: Quercus suber (assembly GCF_002906115.3). Lineage (NCBI taxonomy): Eukaryota > Viridiplantae > Streptophyta > Magnoliopsida > Fagales > Fagaceae > Quercus > Quercus suber. Next base: position 976,778 of record NW_027069679.1, on the reverse strand, counting down.
ATCGCGAGCCCCAAACGCCTTCATAATTTGTATACGATTCTGCCATCAGGTCCTTGGATCCTAACACATTGGGGTGTGTCTTCAGATCCTACGGCGGGCACTTCTTTCCTTTTCCTCTTTCTTGCCAACAATTCCCTTAGATCGGGATCTAGGTCATTCTGGACATCTTCCCACCTAGGCACGAAGGCACCTCGTGGCTTTGATACTGAACTTTTCCCAGATGGGGCCCATTGGTCGTAGAACATAGTTTCTACTAAGTGGGTTTCTGCCTGCTCGAATGGTGAGGGGTTCACGACTATGTGTATCATCCTTCCGTTCAATATTCCTTTCACACATTAGTGATAGGTGGATGGGACCAGTCGGTGTTTGTGTAACCATGGCCTCCCCAAAAGCACGTGATAGGATACTTTTGTCTTCACCACATGAAACCGTGCTAAAGAGGCTATAGGGCCTACTTTCAACCACAGCTGAATGTGGCCTGCTGTGTACTTGCCCCTTCCGCTGAACCCTGTCACTTTCATTGAGCACCCCTGAATCTTCCTTTCTGAAATTCCTGCTGCTTACAGAGTGCTCAATGGAATAAGGTTCACAGAAGCACTTGTATCTACCAAAGCTCTCTTTATGGGGATTTGATTTATGGATGCCGCCAAGTATAAGGGCCTCCTGTGATCTGGGTGTCCCACCTCCATATCTTCTTTGCTAAGAGTGATTTTAGTTGACTCCTGTAAGAGAGCCCTATCATCTAGTATTTCTTTCGATAGACATTCTATTCTTGCACCGGAGGCAATGCTCACCAGAGCCTCCATGGCTACCCTTCTTTCCTTTACTGTGAGTCCTAGTTGGTCGAACAAATTTTTGAACTTGAAACTCTGTTGCAAAGTGGTAATGGCCACTATAGGTAAGGCCAAGTTTTCTTCTTCATCTTTTTCGGGATCTGCGCAAATTACCACTGCTACTACTCCCTTCCCTTTGTGGTTTGGGAGTGGATTTTTTTGGACTTCCTGCTAGGACAGTTCTAGAGTCCCTTCCTTTATCCTACGGTGAACTAGTTTACGGAGTGCCCAACATTCTGCGGTAGAATGTTGGACATAATTGTGTAAACGACAAAAATGTAGGTCCCTCCGTTCCTCCTCTATGGGCTCCCTAGCAACCTGGTTAGGTTTGAAAAATCCATCTGCTATCCATTTGTCTAGCAGTGCACCTACCTCCTTCGTAGTGCATGGTATTGGCGAAGGAGTATCATACTCTCTCCCATCAGTCTTTCTCTTCCACTCACCGGTGGACACCGCCATGGCTTGCCGGGCACTTCTTTTGTCCGTGCTCAGCTTTACAAACTGGGCAGTTTTTCTTGCCTTTTGTAACAACTGTGTGAACTGGGAGATCTCGGGGTTTTCTAGAACTGCCCTGTACTCCCTGATCATATTCGTCATACACATTTCCACCATCATCCTTTCTTCGCAATGGTCATAGGAGTTGAGTGCTATGTCCCTAAACCTCTTGATGTACTCCATCAAGTCTTCACCATTCCTCTGTTTAGTTGCTTGCAAAGTTGCAAGTGTCACCGTTTCCTCTCCATGAAAGTATTTGGTACAAAATACATCCACCATATCATCACATGTTAGGATCGATCCTGGCTTTAAGCCTATGTACCAGGTGTAAGCCCGGTCACATAATGATTTAGAAAATTATTGAAGACATAAGTCTTCGTCTGCAGCATAAGGGCCAAGCGTATCAATGAACTTGCTTACGTGCTCAACAGTACTTCCCTTCCTACCATCATATTGTGCGAAAACTCGCAGTTCATACCTCTCGGGGTACGGTTTACTGAGCACCCTTAGTGGGTATGGAGGCCTACGTGCGTAGAATCTCTCCTTTGGTCCTCTGGCTTTCTCCTGCTTTAGGAAAGCCACTACTTCAGCCATGGTAATGAAACTTGATCCACATTCTGCGGGACACCTCCTACTAGTGTCTCTTCCATCGCATGTTCTGGATCATGCTGGCTTCCTTTTTCCTTTGTTTTGTCCGTCTTTAATTGATGGATTTCTTCCATCACTTGTTGTTGTGAGTGCTGTAAAGCCTGCAACACCTCAACGAAGGTGTTGGCATTGTCTACGGGGATCCTTGAAGGAGGTTGGGGTCTAGCCCCCATCCCATTGGCACCTTCTGTCTAGTTAGGCTACTATTGGTGAGGCGTCGTTGGCCTAGACTCTGCTTGTGAGGGCACAACACTCATATTTCGCGTTGTCCTGGACTTTGGAGGCATTTGTTTGCGAGGGCTCTTGTCCGTAAACTGTTTCTTAACTCCCCAATGAAGTCGCCAATTTAATGTAGGGGCCTTTTTTGTGTTGTGCTTTGGGCTAGGCTGCCTCTTGCGGTGATGGGCCCAGGTATTCTGAGTAGGAAAGTTGAGACCAACCCAATTGCAACTCACTTTGGGTTGGCTTGTGCGCAAACTTGACCTTGTCTGCCAAGAGGGTACTTTTGGCAGGCAGAGCTATTTTTTTTAATAAGTCACGGTAGGCAGATATAATAACAAAAGAAACGGGATATAATGATCTTTCCTTGATGAAAAATAACCAAGTAATCTCTATTTTTTATGACAATCATAGTAATGACAATGGCTTTACAAAAGAAGTGAATGATTAAATGACAATATGAATTAATCAAAGAAATATTATCAAGTTAAGTTTGAGTCCGTAGTGGCAAAGACCAAAGAGGAAGAACGCTTCCTCTCAATGAAACTAATCTCCAAGGAAAATATCCTGCCGTGGGGATTAATGACTTTGAGAGAATCGGACCTAAATGATTGGTGCTCAAAGGAATCACTATTGTTTAATCGTCTTCAAGGGAGTAGGATTTCGAGGGGGAGAGAAGTGAACCGACCTACTGGTGCATGCCCATTACCCTTTTTCTCTTTGTTTTCAGTTTTCTCTCTTATCTTTTCTTCTTTTCTTTCTTTTTCTTTTGTCTGGTCTGGGTGTACTTGCCGACCACCTAGAGGCTCGTCTGTGTACCACTTACCCTCGCCAAACAAAGGCAGGTTTGTGTTGTTTGTTAGTCCGTCGTGGCATCCTCTCCTGCCATGGTGTAAAAGCTTTTTCTCTCTCTTCATGGCATGCACCCAACGGTTCCCCCCTCAACGTTGCCTCTTTTGGGCGGTCTGTCATCCCAGCAGGATGTACCTCCCAAAAGGGCTTGGGCAGGAACGGCAAAATAGATCTTTTCCCCTCTCCCCACCACCAAACCACACCCCCCTTACCTCTTACCTCTGACCTATGGCCCCATCACGTCCCATATTGGCTGGGTACAGGCTGGTGATGCTTGGGCCTTATGCGTGCCTTCCTGTTATGTATGTTTAAAATCTGCCTACTGCTCATGCGTTTGCCGCGATCTGGAGCTTTGTTTACACAGTCTGCCACGCTTCTCTATTCTTTTACGTGGGCCGTTTTCATAATTCACTGTTCCCTCTAGGGGCTGGACTTTACGTGGTACTAGGCTTCTTATTTCTTTCAGCCCACTTCTTAATTACCCTGGCTTCCTACCACATTACTTGGCATTTCCTGCCATGGAGATTTGCTCCTGTTGGGCTTCTTTTCAGGCCTGCTATTCCATTCTTTCCCCCAGTGGCTTAATATGGCCATTGGTGTTCTTACTTATGGGCTCTAGTGTCCTTTTCATTTTTCCTTGGGCCTACGGCCCATTTACTTCCTTTGGACTTCCTCGGCCCACTCACTAACTTTGCATTTCCATGAGCTTTTACTAACTTGATTGGGCTTCCCCGACCCAATTTCCTTATTCTCATCCTTGGGGTTCATGGGCTTGCCATCAACCCTTACTTTCTTTGTTTACATTGCCTTGGGCCTGTCGCGGCCCATTCTCACTTTTCCATACCATATACTGCCCATGGGTGCCATTTCTCTCTTTCTGGACCCTTTGGGCCCATTTGCTTCCTCAAGACTCATTTGTTCATGTTGTGCGTCTGTGATCCATTATTCCTGCTGCTTAGGCTTAATGGTTTTATTCTATACTTGCCACTTCTATTTGCTACCTGCATTGCTGAGTTGGGCCTGTTTTACTAAAATGACCCTCAACACATGGTTGTACTTACTTTCTGATAAGTCTGAAGTTTACTTAAAATTTGTCATGTTTCATGCTATGGTTAAAACACAATTTTCCTCAACCATTAAAACTCTTAGATCAGATGGTCGAGGTGAGTATACTTCTAAGTCCTTTGAGTCTTTTCTATCTTCCAATGGGATTCTTCATCAGATTTCTTGTCCCTATACACTTCAACAAAATGGCTTAGTAGAAAGGAAGCATAGACACCTAATTGAAACTACCATCACTCTTCTTTCTCAGGCTTCCCTACCTTCCTCATACTAGTCTTTTGTTGTTCAATTAGCTATGACTTTAATCAATTTACTTCCAACAGCTACTCTAGGGTTCTTTTCTCCTTGGTACAAGCTTTATAGTCAACATCTTGATATATTTTCTCTTAAAATTTTTGGCTGTGCTTGTTATCCCTTTCTTAGGCCATACACCAAACACAAGATTAATCATAAGACCACAAAGTGTATTTTCTTTGGCTATTTTGCAATTTCAAAAGGCTGCTTATGTCTTGACTTGCTCACTCATAAACTGTATACTTGCAGGCATGTTTTGTTTAATGAAGCTAAGTTTCCCTTTTCTTCTACTCCCTCTTCTACTTCAACCCCTAATACACCTAATCTAGATACTTGGCTATCCAATCTACTATATTTACACTCTTCCAATCAGCCCTCTATCCTAGGTCGTTATTCTAACCATCTGTCTCACACTACACAACTTAGTCCTACTACTTATTCTAACACTTCTTGTCATCTTTCCCAATCTAACACTTCCACAATATCAAATCCATCTGCCTCTATTCCTCTTACTACACCTATTTCTCCACCTACCTCCATTTCTCACTCTACACCTCCAAATCATACATCATCATCTCTATCTGTTCCTACACCTCCTGCTCCATCCCATCTATTTAACCTATTTCTGTTCCAACTACCTCTTCCCATCTTGATTCCACCATATCTGTTCTTGCTCCTGTGAATACCCATCCTATGACCCCCAGATCAAAGAATGGTATCTCCAAGCCTAAACTATGCTACAAGGCTGTGGTTTGTTTATACTTATACTAAACCCCCATCATATAAGATTTCTTGTAAGTTTCCTCAATGGGTTCAGGCCATGGATAAGGAATTTTCTACTTTGCAAAGGCAGAAGACTTGGTATCTTGTTCCTACTATTCCTAGCATTAATTTAGTGGGTTGTAAATGGGTTTATAAGCTGAAATTACATAGTGATGGCACCATTGCTCGTTATAAAGCAAGATTGGTTGCTAAGGGATTTCATCAACAGGCAGGTGTGGACTACACTGAGACATTTAGTCCAATTGTAAAACCAGCTATAGTGAGGCTTGTTCTTTCTATTGTAGTGAGCTTTCATTGGCCTCTCAGGTAGTTGGATGTCTCCAATGCCTTCCTCCATGGTTTTCTAAAGGAGGAAGTGTATATGGAGCAACCACCAGGCTATATGGAACACAAATTCCCTAATCATGTGTGCAAATTACACAAATCTTTGGATGGCTTGAAACAAGCCCCAAGAGCCTGGTTTGACAGATTTACTTCCCAGCTTTTGCATCTTGGTTTTGAAGCTTCCATGGTAGATTCCTCCTTGTTTGTATTTCACTCTTATCAGACTATCATTTATCTCCTAGTGTATGTTGATGATATTATCATTATCAGCAATTCCAATTCACAAGTATCTCATCTTGTCACTGCTCTTAGTAAGACTTTTGAGCTTAAGGATTTGGGTGCTCTCTCTTATTTCTTGGGCATTCAAATTGTGCCTTCCAAATTTGGACTCACCTTGTGCCAATCCAAATATGCCTCTGATGTGCTTCATAGATTCAAGATGGAGAATTCTAAGCCTACAAAGACTCCATGTTGTCCCAATGTCCGTTTTACTCCTTTTGATGGATCTGTTTTACCTGATCCTTTTGAGTATAGAAGTATAGTGGGTGCTCTCCAGTATTTGACATTCACATGCCCTGATTTGGCTTTTAGTGTGCATCAACTGTGTTAGTTTATGTACCATCCCACTACTTCTCATTTGGAGGCAGCCAAGCGTGTTCTTCATTATGTGAGAGGAAATTTGCATTTTGGTATTCATCTTGCTCTTGGTCCACTTACCTTCTTTGCCTTTTCTAACGTGGATTGGGCTGGTGACCCAACAAACAGAAAATCTACTACTGGGATATTAGTTTTTCTTAGTTCAAGCCCAATTTCATGGTCTTCCAAGAAGCAGTCCACTGTCTTACGTTCTTCCACCGAGGCAAAGTATCGTGCCTTGGCTTCCACAGTGGTAGAGTTGGCTTGGCTTCGTACTCTCTTTAAGGAACTTAAATAGTTTCTTCCTCACATTCCAATTCTTTGGTGTGACAACAACTCTGCAATTGCTTTGGCCTCTAATCCTGTCTTTCATTCCAAAACCAAGCACATTGAAGTTGATTATCATTATGTGAGGGGTTGTGTTCTTCGTAGTACTTTAGGGATCAAATTCATCTCTGGTCGTGACAATTTCACTGACATTTTCTCTAAGCCATTGCTTGGTCCTCATTTTCTGTTTCGTCGTGGCAAACTCTTGGCTGACATAGCCTCGTGTTTGAGGGGGATGTTAAGAGTAAAGCCATAAACCAGAGTAATGTTCAAAATTCCAGAGCTTCAACAGCTAGTTTTTCCAACGGCTAGCATAGTCTTCTTATATCTGAAGCAGAATGATGTTGTTCTATTTAAAACAGTGATGTAATTGTATTTAGTGAAACACTGTCGTCTTTGCTCTTCTTGGATTAATTGCTTCTTAGCTTCATTAGAACAGGTCATTATGACAGAAATATGCGACCCAATCTTATATCAAACTTGTGTTGTTCATATCTCCAAATGAAAATCAACTTCATTCGAAGCCAATTTTTCTCTATCAAAGCAATAAATTCTCTTCTTAGAAAGCAATTTTAAATGGAGGTCTTGCAAAGCCATTTTAAACGGAGGTCTAGTTAGAAACTAATATAGTCTTAGAAGTTGGATCAACTTGCACCAGTTATAATTATACAACATTAGCAGACAAAGAAAGGTCGAATACATCTTGGAGTTTCAATTGATTGATAACAACATGAACGAAAAGGTGTGAGAGTGCCTTTTTTTTCTTAGCACAGTGGCCCAAAGATCCTAGGCCAAATAATTATTCTTAGTGGACTAGGCCTGGTTCACCGTAGCTAAAAGGCTGTTTGAGAACCAAGTGGTTCAATAAGCAAGCTTCCTACAACACAAATAAACTAACAAACGGAAATTACTGTATTGAATGACAATTTAACAGCAAAGAAATGCATAGCAAAATAAATATAGTACAAGAAAAAAGTTAGGGGTCCTCGAATTAGTGAGAGGCATTTTATTAGTTTTTCCTTAGTTATGATTACAGTGCTCACTAAGACATAATACAAGGTTTAACTAAGCTCAAAAATTGCAAACTTTGATAGCTATTCAAGCTTCCAAAACTTGCAAAGTTTGAAGTTTTTGAATCTGAGCATGTGTTGTAGTGGCTGTCTCTGGGATACTGGGAGTGGTTCCTCTGTTTTTTCTTGAGTTTTACAAAGCTCTTTCTACGGCTTTTATATATTTCTTAGAAACCCCAAAAAAAAAAATGGTTATGAGTGTCTGAATAAAGAAATTAGTCTATCCCAATCTAAATCCTTCAGCATGGATTCCTCTCTCCTTTTATAGCGCAGCTCTAGGGTTTCGGGGCACCAGTGATTTCCCCCTTTTGCCCCTCAGAGTTCGTGTTGTGCTAGTCTTGCTCAGGGGCTGGTTGTTTCCCCTTTCTCATAACTTCTTGCTTTTGGTTCAACCGAGTGGAAAGCCCCTAGCTGGTTTTCTATTTTGAGGTCCCCTACATCCACTGATCTTCAGCTATTTGGCCTTTTCTTCCAACTTTTGTTTGCACTCCGTTCTTGTCATTTTCCCTAAATAGTTGGAATCTTCACTGTCGAGTTGAAAGCTCCTCCCAATTACCCCCTTTTTTTGGTTTTCTCATCGTTAGTTCATTGAGACATAGCTCCTGCGTATGCTTCGTACTTTCTGATCCCACTGTATGTCTGGAGCATGAGACCCGCATGCTCTTTGTCTTTTATCCCTCTTTTGAATCTATTTCATTCTTACTTTGCGCATCCTAGGGATTCCAGGACTCTGGTAACTTCGGGGATCCCGGCTCAGCTCTTCTTGTTAGACTCCATTTGGTTTATTAATCCTAGTCGGTTGGGCTTCTCTCTTGTTTTTTTTTTTTTTTTTTGGATCCCAATTCTTTGGGCCTCTCACCCTTTTCTTCATTTATGTGAGCCCAGCCCCTTGTTTTCTTATCTTCTCTAGCTTCATTTTTTTTATGAAATTAGTCCAACGTGCTATTTCTTTGGGCCTTAGGCTGTAGTCAACTTTTGAACCTCAACAAAAGGAAATGCCCAGTTTTTTACAACCTGAATCTCTTCATTCTGTTAAAACAAGGCATAGAAGAAAATTTAAAATTTCAGTCATCAAAAGGTCTAGTCCATATCCTTATCAGTCACCCCACTCCAAGAAATTTAATTTCAAGGAATCAAAATTGTTAGGTTCTAAGGAATTAGGAACTAAAGTATTAGAACTTCATTTTGTAAAGTTGGCAAACCATGATCAAAACGGTTTTAGTCTTATTTAGACTTGCTCAAAGTATGTGTTTTTATGTAAAGTTGGAATTGAGTTGCTGCAGGATTTACTGTGTAAATCTGCCTGACTCGATCAATCGAGAATTAGACTCGACCAATCGAAAGTCGTGCAGATTTTTTTTTTTTCTGCAGAATTTCCAACTCAGCCCAAGCCCGTTTAATGTGTAGGGTTTTATATTTTGTCATAAGTATAAAAAAAAGGAAAACCCTAGCCACATTTTTAAGTTGCTCTTTATGCTGTGTGTGTGAATCTTTTGTGAGATCTAGAGGTGTTTGCCTTCACACATACTTAGGGTTATCAAGAATCAAGACTATGTCAAGAACTTGATGATCAATTCAGTTGCAGATTCAAGAGCTTAAAGATACTCAAGCGAGACTGCTTGTACTTGCTAAGAATCCAAGAAAGAAGTAGTTTGTGGACTCAGAGTTGTCACGTGGTCGTGGTAGTAAGTTTCCTACTTGAGGTAGCAATAGGATATTAGTGGTCTAAGTCGCTATTGTGTAAACTTCAATTCTTTCATAGTGGATTCAGTTTACCTTAAGGATAGCTAGGTTAAATCCTCTCCAGGTTTTTTACCGGTTTGGTTTTCCAGGGTCATCATATCTTTGTGTTCTTTACTTTCCGCACTCTACATTGATATGATATATTTGTGTTAACCTAGATCTGATATTTTGACTAAGTAATCACTTGGCTAATTAACTAGGTTAATCTGGTTGTGTTTTAAAGGGTCTAAAAACGTACAAGTGGTATCAGAGTGGGTAGCACTCTTGTTGTAGATCCTTTGATCTAAGTGCGGATCCTTAATCCCGATTGTCATGGAACACGGACACTCTCTTGTTATTCCACCTCACTTTGATGGGAATAATTATGCTTATTGGAAAGTAAGGATGAAAGCATTCTTGAAATCTATTGATGAGAGAGTCTGAAACTCCGTTGAATACGGATGGGAGAAGCCCACTACTCCTATGAGTGAGTGGCAAACTTCTTAGAAAGAAGCAGCAGCTTTTAATAGCAAGGCTATGAATATTATCTTTCATGCTATTTCTATGGTGGAATTTAAGAGAATCTTTAATGTTGAGGTTGCTCATATTGCTTGGAATATCCTCCAAACTGTGCATGAAGGTACAAAGGCAGTTAAAATCAATAAGTTGCAGCAATTAACAACTAGATTTGAAAGCATTAGGATGTCTGATGATGAATCTTTTGATAAATTCTATGTTAAGTTTAATGATATTATTAATTCTGCTTATAATCTGGGTGAAATCTATAATCAACCTAAAATTGTTAGGAAGATTCTTAGATCTTTGACTAAATATTTTAGACCCAAAGTAACTACCATCACTAAAAGCAAGGATGTAAACTCTATCCCTATTAATGAACTTGTAGGATCTCTTCAGTCCTATGAGTTGGACCTACCTAAGACTAGTAAATCCAAATCAATGGCTCTTAAGTCTGTTGATGTGAGTGGATTTGATGATGAGCTCTCTGCTACAGAGATTGTTTACCTTACCAAGAACTTTAGAAATTTTCTTAGGAACAATAACAGAAGGGCAAGAGGTAAGAACACTGCTGAACCTAGACATTTTAGGAGGAATGATCCCACTAAGGTTAATAACACTAAAAAACATAAAGAAAAAGTAGGTCAGCCTTCTAATAATTCTATAGGTCAACAATGTTTTGGGTGTCAAAGGTATGGTCATGTGAAATCTAAATGTCTAATATTCTTGAGGTCTAAGGGTAAGGTTATGACTGTAACCCTTAGTAATGATGAAGTTTTTGACAATGAGTCTGGTAGTGATGAGGATGGAAACTTCTTTGCTTTCACTACTACTATTGTAATTGATAAAAGTATTGCTATTGAGGAGAACCTTTTTGATGGGGAACTCTCTGAGGATGCAGATTTACAAGAATCCTATAAAAAACTTTGCAAAGTTGCTGCAAAGGATGCTATGAGTGTTGATTTAGGCTTAAAGAAAATTGCATCTCTTAAACTTGAAAAGAAAATTTTACTTGTGAAATTGTCTGATGCTAATGAATTGTTGAATAATGTGAAGACTGAGAACATGTTTTTTCTTGATAAAGTTAAGAATTTGGAACTTGAATTATCAGTTGCTAGAGAACAATCTAATAGGTCTGCAAGTTCCAAACTTGATCACATACTGAGTATTCAAAAGTCTCCCTCTAACAAAATCGGCTTAGGTTTTGTAGAAAGTATCTTTATGCTTGAACCCCATTCCACAAATTTTATTCCTTCTTCTGAACCCCCAGTGAGTGAGGTTGTCAAACCCTTTGTGAGTGAGGCTGCTAAATCTGTAAAAGTTACACCTCTTAGGAAGATTAGGGTTGATCTTCAAGAGTCTAAACCTAAAAGTCCCAATCCTCCTAAGGGCAAGTTGCCAGATAAGCCTGCATGGATTTGTCATTTTTGTGGAAAGTCTGGGCACATTCGTCCAAACTGTTTCAAGATGCAAGTTGCTAAGTGAGCAAACAAACCAAAAGTACCTATGCCTCAAGCACAAGATCTTATGGTACTTATTGGTAAATTGGTAAAGGCTTTAAACCTTTATTCAAATCCTAGAGTTGCTCAGAATTCTAATGTGAATAAGAACTCCAATGCTCAAGTTGCATCTAATAAGTTTTGGATGCAAAAAGCTCAATCTAATTGAGTCTTTCTGACATGGTCCTTATGCTTCATTACTCTACTCTTTACGACCATTGTTCTTTGCTGTTTTGTTTTCTTTATTTTTTATAGGATTTGCATTGCATAACATTCATGCATTTTGTTGAGGTTCAAAATTGGTCACAGACTAAGGCCCAAAGAAATAAAACGTTGGGCTCATTTCACAAAAAAAATATATACAATAAATAAATAATGAAGCTAATAGAAAAAGGAGAGTTGGGCTCACACAAATGAAGAAAAGAGAAAAGAAAGAAGAAAAGGGCAAGAGGCCTAAAAGATTGAGATCCAAAGACCCATAAAAGGACAAAGTTTAAAATACGTAAGGGGAGAGAGAGGACCAAAACGGCCAGGGCCAATAAACCAAAGGGAGCCTAGTGAGAAAAAAACTGGGCCAAGATCCCAGAAGTCATCAGATTCCGGGAATCCCTGAGGTGCACGAAGTAAGATTGAGCAAAGAGGGATTAAGGTCAAAGAGCATGCGGGTCTCATACCCCAGACATGCAGTGAGACCAGGAAGTACGAAGCAAAAAACGCATGAGCCATGATCACAACCATTTGGAGGAAATGACAAGGAAGAGTACAACTGAAAAAGCTGGAGAGGTGGAAGAAAAAAGCAAAATAGCTGAAGATCAACCAGCGGAGAAGTCTGGAAATAGAAAACCAGCTAAGGGACTTTCGTTTGGTCGCACCAAAAGTGAGAAGCTATGAGAAAAAAAGGAAATGACATAGCCCTGAGCAAACTAGTGCGGCACAATCTCTAAAGGGCAAAAGGGAGAAAACGCTAGTACCTTAGAGCTCGAGCTGTGCTATAAAAACATGCCTCCAAGACCAAGGAACAGCAAAGGTGCTAATATGCCACCTGCAGCCTCTGAGCCCGTAGGAGAAAATGAAGTGGCCTCTAGACAAAGAGGTGAGGCACCCTTGACAAAACAGGAGGTCGTGTCAGAACAAAGAAACGCAAGGTAGGAGCCAAACCCCATGGCTCAGATGACTGCAATGTTGAAAGACTTGCAAAAAGAAGTTCGCATTCTTAAAGAAGGCAAGACACAGGAAGTTAGGGACAACGCCCCCCTCGTGGGCAACCAAGACAGGACCTAACCAGAAGGAAGGTCAGCAGTGGGAGGAGGAACCAACCTCCAGTACCTAACACTGGCAGATGTTAGTGCCCTCTTGGACCAAGAAAGGGAAAAACTTTCGGGGATCCCCAAGCAATTTTCTTGGGATCCCCCATTCCCACCAGAACTCCTTGGCAAGCCATACCCCAAGGGATATGAACCACCAAAGTTTCATCCTTTTGATGGAAGGAATGGAAGCGCAGTAGAACACGTGAGTAAGTTCGTCCACACTATAGGCCCTCACACAGGGGACCGAGAGCTGTGTCTAAGAGAGTTTGCTAAGTCCTTAGTGGACAGAGCATACACTTGGTACACCACACTGAAACCTGGGTCCATAAAGACCTGGGACGAGATGATGGAGAGATTTTGCGCAAAATATTACCCTGGTGAGGACAAGGTCACTTCCCAAAGCCTTCAGATGGTACGGCAGAGGCCCGGAGAGGATCCCGTCTAGTTCATCAAAAGATTTGAAGATGTGTCCTTAGATTGTTATGGGGACCATGAAGAAAATGAACTCGAAGAGACTTGCATATCTAACATGCTTTTCAACTACAGACTCAACCTCAAAAATTTAAGTATCACACAGTTCGCTGACCTATTACAAAGAACTAGAAGGACAGCACAAACTATGAGGGTGAAGAGGATGCTAGCGTCCTAAGCCATGACAGCATCGGTAGGAGAAAAAAGGAAAAGGCCTGATGAAAAAATGTTCGAGGAACCATCGTTGATCCCATGTACCGCAGAAGAGTTAAACTATGTCCTAGACAAATGGATCGGGGATGGAGTAATTAGACCATTCATTGTGTCTAGACCACCAACCGAGGAAGAAAGGAAAAATCCTTTGTTTTGCAAGATTCATAATTATGTCAAGCATTCCACCAAAGACTGCTGGACCCTCCGCAGGCTCTTTCACAAGAAGCTAAGAGAAGGAACCTTAGAGCTCACCTAGAAAGAGCCAGAAGTGCAAAGGAACCCTTGCCTAACCACAAAGGAAATGGGGTGGTGGCTGTAGTAATCCATGGGAACCCAGCAGAAGCAAAGGAGCCAGAAGGATCCTTCCACCCAAAAACAATCAGGACCCTCCAGAAGAATCCTAAGTTTAGATCACTATTCAACCAGCTGGGATTTGGTCCAGAAGCAAGAAGGGTGGCCACGGAGTCTCTCATGACTATAGCAGCAGATTCAGGAATGGAGTGTTTCACAGCAGAATCACATGCTAGTCAAGCTTTCCTAGAGACAACTAATGCCATAACTTTCATTGATGAAGACATGGAGGTTGAGCATCTAGACCATCGTAGACCCCTTTATCTAATGGCCACCATAAACGGTGTCCAAATCAGAAGAGCACTGGTGGACACAGGGGCATCACTCAACCTCATAGCCTTGAGCACCTTGGAAGCCGTGGGCCTAGCTGGAAGAAGGATCCTGGGGGCTCTTATAGAGATAACCGGATTTGGAGGATCAACAGAATCAACCGAGGGATATATACAGCTGGCCCTAAGAGTGGGGCCAATAGTAGCCTTAGCCAGATTTCATGTAATCAACTCAAAGGTGTCCTACCATGTACTGCTAGGATGACCATGGCTCCATAAGCACCGCCTTATACCATCCACATACCATCAATGTGTTAAGAGGAGATTGAACAGGAGGCTTGTAAGGATCCCTGCCAACCATAATCCTTTCAGCCAAGGAGAAGTAAACTTTGTAGAAACGATGTTCTATGATGAGTTGGAACCTGACAATGAGAATCCCATGCCAGGGACCTCAGGAGTACCTATCTTGGAAAAAGAAGAAGGAGGAGGTATCCATGACTTAAGAGACCTTCTGAAGAGAAAAAGGCAAAAGAAGGAGCTCAGCACCTCTGGATCCCGGGAATGTGTAGTAGTACAAGAATCCGAGGGAAGATTAATTTACCGCTTGTGAAGGTGCACGGGGCCTAAGTACATTATGTAGGAGGGCCTCGAACCACCAGAATGTATGGTAGCTCAAAAGAAAGTCCCAGAGGAACCAGTTAAAGAGACACAGATCTAGCCTGAGGAAGAATTGGAAGAAATAAACTTGAGAGCTGAGCTAGGATCCCAGAAGCCTGTTTCCATCAATAACCAGTTGACAGCACAAGAAAGGGAGCCACTGGTAGCCTTACTCAAAGAATACATGGATGTGTTCGCATGGACCTACGATGAGATGCCTGGCCTGGATCCTAGGCTTGTGGCCCATGCTCTCAACGTAGACCCAGAAGTCAAACCAGTAGTTTAACCAGTTAGGGTCTTTCACACTGATGTAAAAGCTCAGATAATCCACGAGGTCAAGAAGCTACTGGCAGCTGGTTTTATCAAGCCCATTCAACATCTCAAATGGCTTTCCAACATAGTACCTGTGAAGAAAAAGAATGGCCAAATTCGTTGCTGTGTGGACTTTCATAATCTAAACAAGGCATGTCCAAAAGATGAGTTCCCCCTGCCTAATATTGACCTCTTCGTGGACTCAACTGCAGGAAGTTCTATCTTCTCATTCATGGACGGGTATAGTGGGTACAACTAGATTTGCATGGCTGCCAAGGACGTTGAGAAGACAGCATTCAAGACCTCAATTGGAAATTTTTATTACACTGTGATGCACTTCAGCCTCAAAAATGTAGGAGCCACGTATCAGTGAACCATGACAGCCATCTTCCACGACATGATGCATAAGGAAATGGAAGATTATGTGGATGATATTGTGGTCAAGTCAAAAACTAGTACAGGACACCTCTAGGTACTTAAACAAGTTTTCAAAAGATGCAGAGAATACAAACTACGCATGAACCCCATGAAATGTGCCTTTGGAGTATCTGCGGGAAAGTTCCTCAGGTTCTTGGTACATCACAGAGGCATAAGTGTAGATCCAGCCAAAGCTGCAGCCATTGCCACTATGAAAAGACCAACAACATCAAGGGAGCTCAAAAACTTCCTAGGAAGGGTCTCCTACATCAGGAGATTTGTGCTAGGACTGGCTTCAGTCATAGAAGGCTTATTCAAACTATTAAAGAAAGGAACTAAGTTCACCTGGGGAGCAGAACAATAGGAAGCCTTCCAAAGGATTCAACAGATTATGAATTATCTACCCATTCTCCAGGCACCAGTACATAGGCGAACCCTGTTATTGTACTTGGCATCAAATGCCCAAGCAATAGGAGCCCTGCTAGTGCAAGAAGATGATGATGGGAAGAGCAACCTGTTTACTATTTAAGCAAGACACTTAAGGATGCCGAGACCAGGTATCCCAGGATAGAAAAGGCTTGCCTAGTGGTCATTTACGCATCCCAAAGGCTGAAGAGGTATTTCTCAGCTCACCAAATCCTTTTAGTGACTAAGTCACACCCCATAAAAGCACTCCTGCATCAGCCCCTCCTAGCAAGGAGAATAGCACAGTGGCTGGTCCTGCTTTCTTTATATGACATAGGTCTCAAGACCCCTAAGGCTGTCAAAAGTTAAGCCATAACTGACCTCCTAGTATAGTTCCCAGGGAAGAAGAAAACCTCACTAAGTGAAGAGATCCCAAGTGAGGTAACTGTAGCAAAAATCCTAGGAAAGAAATGGACAATGAGATTCGATAGGTTAACTACAGTAACCTCAAATGGAGTGGGAGTTGTACTAAGCTGCGAGGATGGGGACACCATACCCCTGTCTTTCAAGCTTGGGTTCTCTTGTTTCAATAATGCAGCTGAGTATGAGGCATACTTAACTAGGCTAACTATAGCACTTAGTATAGGGGTAAAACACATGAGAGTACTGGGAGATTCCAATCTTGTAGTTTCTCAGGTAAAAGGTGACTTTGCACTAGGGGAACAAAGTTTAGCAGCCTACAGAACTTGGGCGCAAAGGCTGGAGTAGGAATTTCTGACATTTAGCATAGAGTACACACAAAGGAATGACAACAGGTTCGCAAATGCGCTTGCCACCCTGGGGTCCCAAGTACCATTCAAAGGAAAAGACACTCTAGTCAAAATAGGAAGGCAGAAGCACTTCATCTTAAAAATCCTCCAAAGGATATTCCCCAAAAAGTCCAAGCAATAGGACTAGAGGAGCAAAGTGAAAGAAAAAATGAAAGAGACAAGATTCGGAGGGAGTGTCAAAGAGCTGAGGGACTACACTTTAATAGAAGGAGAACTATACATGAGACTGCCCGGAGGGATCCTATCCAAATGTATCAATGAGAAGGAGGGGAAACTAAGGTTGGAAGAACTACATACTCAAGTCTGCGGGACCTCAAAAAAGATCAGCCTATATAGGAGAATGCAGTGCATGGGATACTACTGGCCAAGTATGAACAAAGAGGCAGCAACTATACAAGAAAAATGTCAAGAATGCCCATCCTCAGTGGATAGGGAAGAAAGCTACACTATATTTATTACAGAAGATTGGCGGACTCCCTTCATAGAATACTTGGCTCAAGGGATCCTACTGATTGACAGGGCACTGGCCCACCAGCTCAAGAAACTCGCAATCAGATACTTTTTACAAAATGGGATCCTATTCAAAAATGGATACAGCGGGGATCCCCTAAGATGCCTGGGGCCAAGGGAAGCCAGGGAAGTAGTCAGGGAAGTCTATTCTGGTGATTGTGGAAGTCACCCAAGAAAAAGGAGGCTCTATAAACAGTTACTATTGTTGGGGTACTACTGGCCAATAATGAAAAGGGACTCCGAGGTGTTAGTCAGAACCTGCCACATATGTCAAGTCCTCGGAGAAGCAATCCATACTCACCCAAATATATTATAGGATATGACAACTCCAAGGCCTTTCCACACTGGGGGCTTAATCTCATAGGACCTATAAATTCCCCATCCAATGGTTACATATGGATCTTGACAGCTACTGAGTACTTTACAAAATGGGTGCAGGCCATCCCCTTAAAAAAGGCCACTGGAGCAGCTGTAGCAAACTTCATTCAAAAGCATATTATTACAAGGTTTGGGATCCCTGGGAGGTTGATCAGTGACAATGGAACCCTATTCATAAACAAAGACATGAAGAGGTTGACTAAGGCTTACTACATCAAACATGGAAGGTCCACACTGTACTACCCATAGGGAAATGGCTAGGCGGAGGCCACCAATAGGGTGATATTGAAGATCCTTAAAAAAATGAAGCAGGAGTATAGAGGAAAATAGAGTGACCATTTAGCAGATGTACTTTGGGCATGAAAGAGCTCTGTGAAGACAGCCATGAGATTCTCACCATTCTCCCTGGTCTATGGGACAGAAGCCATCAGCCCTGTAGAATTAATTGTTCCCACACCAAAAGTATTACTTGAAGAAAGCCAGGAGGATACCGAAGACACAAACAATGAAAGGAGATTAGCAGACCTTGAAGGGGTAGAGGAAGAAAGAGAGCTAGCCAAGAGAAGAAGCCAGAGGTACCAGCAAAGAATAACTAGAGCATATGCACAAGCAGTACGCCCAAGAACTTTCACTAAAGGGCAGCTGGTACTAAGGACATCAGAGCATGTGAGAAGAAACCTACCAGGACCCTCCAAATTTGCGCCAAAGTGGGAAGGACCCTACATCATCAGGAAGGCCCATGACAGTGGGTATTACTACCTTACAAAGGAAGATGGGACAATCCTGACAGAGCCCATAAATGGGAAGTGGCTAAAACAGTACTATGCATGAGAAGGGAGAAGTCTCAGTACACTAGAATCCTTTTTGCCAAACTCTCCAACCTGCTAAGTGTTTCTTTCTTTTTATATATTATCGCTTAAGTAATTTTGTTTAGGGACTCGTGGTAGAAGGACACTCTATGATCCTTACTATCTTTGTTAGATTTGCTGTGTTCCTTGAATGACATATTATGTTTTAAATTCAATGAAATTTCTTTTTTTTTCTCAGCTATTAAATCCTAAGTATTACAAAGTCCTAACATAGACGAAATCAGGGGAGGATACCTGGGGAAATCTTTTTGATGCATGACCCAGGATCACCCCATAGATAACTACAAATAGTTAAAGTTTCAAATACATGGTCAAGGATCCTAGGCAAATACTAAGGATACCTAGCCCAATACTTGATAAAAAATAAAAAAAATAAATAATAAAAAACTGCCAAGTTCATGAGCTGGGACAAAAATATATATATCACCCAATGTACCTAATTCAGTACTTGCGCAACCAAGAAGAAAAAGGCTGGGTACCTGTCTGGAACCTGCAGCAAAACTTATGGGAACCACAGACCAGGACTCAGTGCAAAAAAAAAAAAAAAAAAAAAATAAAAAAAAAAAGCCAAATTAAATTTAATCAGACAAGATATAGCATTAAAAGAAAAACCCAAAAACATACATAAATATAACATCAAAATCCATTCTTCTTTAATCTCTTCAGCAAGATTTGAACTTTTCTTTATTTGTAAAGTTACTCATTTTTATAAGAACTTGAAACCACCTCCCTACCCTGACCACCATGGTTATAAGAACTTTGAAAGCACACCCCTTAGTTAATTCCCATCAAAATTTGGAAATAAGCACTAAATTTCAAAAAGGAAAAACTAACAGACACTGATAATATTTATTCAAATCCTCAGAAACAGACAAAGAACCTTGACAACATAAATCTTAAAATTTGTTTCAGTTCAACTTTTATTTGGAAAAAATCAATAAATAAGTAAATAACACGTACAATCGAACATCGGGACATTGAAATCCACTCTTGGCTAAGTAATGCTCCACCAACTCGTCTGGTATCTGAGAAAGTAAAATTCAATACAAACCCATTAAAATTTTATTATAAAAAACAATAAATTCAAATTTTAGCGAGAGGGAGAAGAGTTACAGTGGGAGTGTAGTCCATTAAGGAAGCGAGAAAATCAGAGAGCGCAGCGTCATCCTCGTGTCTGCCATCGCTCGCTTGCTGTTGCTGATTTTGGTTCATTCTCTCTCTCTCTCTCTCTCTCTCTCTATAGCACCAAATCCCCGCCAGCAAACAGAGATTTGATGAAGAAATCGTGGGAAATTAAAATGGGGGAAGAAGATTAGATGGGTTCAGGCCCATTCTTTGCTAAACCCAGTAACTCATTATAAGAGCCCATCAAATTCTTGCAGCCTAAACCCACTTCTAAACCCAAATTATGGTGGATGATTTGAACAAATTAAAATAAATTGAAATTTTCAGAGTTTTGGGTAAGGATTATGTCCACTGTAGTGTCCAGTTGCACTGAACCTATTTGAATGATGTCATCTATCTACTATTAGACATGTGTCATCATTTGGATGGTGCAGTATAATTGGACACTAGACTTAATCCAAGTCCTAAAACTTTTAATCGAAGTAATATGTTAAGCTAATGGAAGTTGTTACTTTGATAATAGAGTATCATCTAGAGTTTATGAAAAATATTAAAGTTATTACTAAAGACTTATAGTCTGTCACATTAATAACATAAGAATTAAATTTTTAATTACTTTTTGTTTGAGTGATGCTACCACTACAACAAATTTTTAAGTATTCAAATGATTTTTGGAATGTTATAAATTTTGATTAATCTTTTAACTACATATATTATTAACTACTAGTCCCTAGCCTACATGGCATTAATGTAGTAACACCCAAAATTGTTTTTTTAGGTATACTTGACATCGCACTTCTTTAACAATAGTCTATATTCTTTTTCTTGCTTATGTTTTCGTTTGATTTTAAATCTTCACCAGGGAATAGAATAAAAAAAAAATTAAACTATTCTTTCTATTCTCTTATTTGGGAGTTTAAATAGAGAGGATGGAAAGATCATTTCTTTTTTTAGAAGTTTAAGTCAGATTGTGGAAGGAAATGGAATGGTTAGGAGAAAATACTCATTTATTTCTATTCCCTCAAAAACTCAAATTTTCATCCCCAAACATTTTTGAAAAGAGAATTAAAAGGCGAAAGTTTGTCTGGCTATATATATATATATATATATATTAAGTGGGATTGTGGAAGGAAATGAAATGGATAGGAGAAAATACTCATTTATTTCTATTCCCTCAAAAACTCAAATTCTCATCCCCAAACATTTTTGGAAAGAAAATTAAAAGGCAAAAGTTTGTCTGGCTCTATATATATATATATATATATATATATTTATATTTATGTATACATAATCAAAGTTTGGCTTAGATGCTGTGGTTGCGCCAAGTGCCTTCACCAAATTGTAGAATTTTTTTAGATTTTTAGATTTAAAAAAATATATCAAAATTTTCTTCTCCTATAATCTCTAAGTTGATAAAAATCTTAATTTGATTACAATCCATATTCTTCATATAATCCATCTAATCCTTATTTAATCTTAATTTGATTGCAATCCTAATTCTTCATCTAGTCCTTATTTCTTTACGTGTAGTGTATTATAAAAAAAGCAACAACTTTTTTTTTAATTACTACACGGCACGTTCTAATGCATCTTTAATTACAGAGATTTTTTTTTTTATATTTTTAGATTTTTTAAAATATATATATATATAATTTTCTTCTCCTATAATTTCTAAGTTGATAAAAATTTTAATTTGATTACAATCCAAATTCTTTATCAAATCCATCTAATTCTTATTTAATTTTAAATTGATTACAATCCAAATGCTTCATCTAATCCATTTAACAAACAAGTTTAAGTTTAAGTAATACTCTAATTCTGTTTGTTCTTATCGACTTATTTGGATAAAGTAACAATAAGTATTGTATCAATTTTCTTTATAAAGTAACAATTTTACTTTTAGCCAAATTTAAACATTAATTTTTTTTTTTTTTGTTTATGGATAAAGTATCAAATGATAGCTAATATGTATTAACATTAACGTAAACTTAATAAATAAATAAAAATCTAATTTAGTTCAAAAAAAAAAATTAGGATAAAGTGACCCAAAAAAAAAAACTAATATATATATATATACACATATATTAAATAATGACAAATTTTGTAAAAAAATAAATGACAAATTCAAATCCACGTAAATCCACGTAAGTTTGAAGAAAAGCATACAAATTTTGTTTCATGATATTGACAAAAAATAATATACAAAACTAAATAAATAAATAAATCTTCTTATGCATTCTGAAAACAAACATATTTATTGCACTCTTGTGAGTTTTTCTATTACTAAACTTGAACATGCAATGCAGTTCCAAATGTTAAGAGTAAAGTCACAAACTAGAGTAATGTTCAAAGTTCCAGAGCTTCAACGACTAGTTTTTCCAATGACTAGCACAGCCTCCTTATATCTGAAGCAAAATGATGTCATTCTATTTAAAACAGTGATGTAATTGTATTTAGTGAAACGCTGTTGTCTTTGCTCTTCTTTGATTAATTGCTTCTTAGCTTCATTAGAACAGGTCATTAGGTAGTTATGACAGTTAATCCTTTCCTGATTTTCCTCCACACTTAACCGATCAATCCCGAGATTTACGGGATCTCAATTGAGTAGTTATTGATCTCCTTGTAATATATATATTGTACATCAAGTGTAATGAATAGTAGTGTGAACATTCTTCCAAAATTCTCTATTCTTTTCTCATCTCTCTGTCTGAATTTTCTCTCTAATTTTCTTACTTCTCACTGAGTGTTTTCTATGTGAACACCATTGTTATAGTCTTTTTGTAGGGGCCTTTTTTACCGTGTTGGGCTGGGCTGCCCCTTTGCGGTTGTAGGCCCAAGTGTTCTGGGTTGTGGGAGTCGAGGCCGGTTCAACTGGAACTCAACTTGGTCAGGTTGTGTGCAAACTAGGCCTTGTCTGCCAGGAGAATATTTGCGGCAGGCAGAGCTATTTCAAAGGAGCTTGCGGCATGCTGACATAATTGACAAAAAATAGAACAATGTATTCTGGAATGACCAGATAGTTCTTTTAATAGTGAGTGACCAAATGATCCATAATCACAATAATATGAACAATTTTAACAAATAAAACAGTAAGGGCAAATGGTAATAAAGATTAATCAACGAATAAAAGAAATAAGCCGAGTTCGGTCCGTAGGGGCAAGGTCAGGGAGGAAGAACGCCTCTTCTCAAAACGATTAACCTCCGAGGAAAAGAATTCCTACCATGGAAATTAATGGGTTTGAGGGAGGCGGACCTGAATGGACAATGCCCAGGACGATTATATAAGAGAGCAGGGATTTGAGAGGGAGAGAAGGGAAGGGACCTATCGGTGCATGCCACTAACACTTGCTCTTTTCTCTCTGTCTTTCTCTCTTTTCTAGTCTTTCCTTAGTGATTTCCACAATTGTAGTTTTTAGTATTATGCTCCCCTGTTTTTCTAAGTATGTTTCAGAGTCTTTTTCTTTACGTTGTGTTGTATTGCTCTATTCCTTCCTGTTGTTCTTCCTATACACGGCAGAGGCTTCCTTCTTATAGTGCCCGTCGCGACCGAATTTTACTATTCTACCCCTTAACCACCTTTGTCTGGTTTGGGCATACTTGCTGACCATCACTGTTCCGTCTGCGAGTTCCCCTGTTACAGACAAAGACTGCTTTTTTGTCTGTTAGTCTGCCGCGGCACCTCTTCCTGCTGCAGTGATGTTTCTCTCTCTCTATCCCTCATGGCATGCACCTATTGGTTCCAACTCAGCCTTGCCTCTTTTAGGTGGCATGTCATCCCAGCAAGACATATCCCCCAAAAGAGCTTGAGCAGGAACCTTAAAACAGGTCTTCCCCTCTCCCCACCTCCAAACCATGCCCTCTTACCTCTGACCCACGACCCCACCACGTCCCGTATTAGCTGGGTACAGGCTGGTGGTGCTTGGGCCTTGCGCGTGCATATGTTTGAATTCTGCCTGTTGTTCATGCATCTGCCATGAACTAAAGACTTCGCTTGTATTGACTGCCGTCTGTTTCTGGCTTTTCACGAGCTGCTACTCTGATTTCCAGCTCCCATAAAGTCTGGGCTTTACCGTATATTGGGCTTTGCGTTCTCTTCAACCCAATTCTTTAATTGCCTTGGCTTCCTACCGCGTTACTTGGCCTTTCCTGTTGCGGCGATTTGTTCCTAATGGGCCTCTTTTCAAGCCTGCCGTTCCTTTCTTTCCCCCAGCGGCTTAATATGGCCACTGGTGTTCTCACTTATGGGCTCCAATGTCCCTTTCTTTTCACTTGGGCAGGCCCATTCACTTCCTTTGGACTTCCTCAGTCCATTTACTAATTCCACATCCCATGGGTATTTACTAACTCAATTGGGCTTCCCTGACCCAATTTCCTCATTCTCATCCTTGGGGTTCATGGGCTCGCCATTATCCCCTACTTTCTTTGTTTACATTTCTTTGGGCCTGCCACAGCCCATTCTTGCTTTTCCATACCACATATT
This sequence comes from Quercus suber, assembly GCF_002906115.3. Taxonomy (NCBI): domain Eukaryota; kingdom Viridiplantae; phylum Streptophyta; class Magnoliopsida; order Fagales; family Fagaceae; genus Quercus; species Quercus suber. The sequence goes on along the minus strand of NW_027069679.1, from coordinate 952,904 downwards.
CCTTATAGGTGCTGTTTTCTCTCTTTCCGGGCCTTTTAGGCCCACTTACTTTCGCAAGACCCTTTTATTTATATTAAAGGCCTGTGATCCATTATTCCTGCCGCTTGGGCCTAATGGTTTTACTTAGTCTGCCACTTCTCTGCTGCCCGTATTTCTAGGTTGGGTCGCCTCCTACCTATTTCAAGAAAAATGACCCTCAACACTTTTCAAGCTTAGTTTGATTCTTTTCATGGTATCAAAGCAGCAATCGATCCTAGCATTAATGGCAGAAACTACTTCAGCTTCAACTTCTACGACTGTGCCTTCAACTTCCACATCCACCTCCATCAATCTCACTAATCAGCCTCTGCTATTACTGTCGAATATGTCAAATATGATGACAGTTATACTCGATTCTTCCAATTACATTGTTTAGAAGTATCAGATCTATATGGTGTTAGAAACATACTCCATGTTTGAGCTTCTTGATGAAGTTCCACTTGTTCCTTAGAAATTTCTCAAGGATTTATCTAGTACCATCACTTCAGTGCTTAATCTAGATTATCTCATCTGGAAATCAAAGGAAAATGCACTTCTCACTTTCATTAGCTCAACCCTCACTCCTTCAGTTTTAGCTATAACTGTTGGATGTTCTTTAGCTTAAGAAGTCTGGAAGGTTCTTGAAAACAAATTTTCTTCAATCTCAAGGTCACATGTGATGAATCTAAAGGGTGAGCTGCATAATGTGAAGAAAGGATATGATTATGTGGACACATATCTGTAGAAAATTATAGTGATAAGAGACAAGCTTATGGAAGTTGATGTATTCTTGGATGATGAAGAGCTGCTTCATGTAGCAATCAAAGGCCTTCCAAAAGAATTCAGTGCTTTCAGGTCTGCAATAAAAACCAGAAGCACCAAATTAAGTTTTGATGAGCTAGCTACTTTGTTGAATGCAGAAGAAGAATCATTGAATGAAGGAATGGAGATCAAAGACTCCACCTTTGCAATGGCAGTTAACACTGCACCAAGATTTAACAACACTAGTGGATATAATAATTACAACCAGTCTAACAATAAAGGTAGAGGTTCATCACCTAATCAGTTCAACCAGTTTTTCACAATCTCAAGGCTCTAATGCAAGACCAGAAAGGCCAATATGTCAGATTTGTGGTAAGGCAGGTCATCTTGCCTTAGACTGCTATCACAGGATGGATTATGCCTATCAAGGCAAACATCCACCCACAAAGTTAGCTGTTATAGCCACTTCTTCCAACTCCATGATAACTCAGGAGCAACCTTGGCTGGTAGACAGTGCAGCTACAAACCATGTCACTTCAAGCCTCAACCATTTGAACTTTCCCAAACGTTACATTGGTCAAGAGCATCTCACAGTTGGTAATGGTCAAAATTTGCCTATTACTCATATAGGTAACTCACTAATCCCTTCTTCTAATTCTCCTATTCAACTTAGAAATGTGCTTACAGTTCCCTCTATTACTACTAATCTTGCTTCAGTTCACAAACTTTGTCATGATAATAACTGTTGGTGTTACTTTGATGAAAACACCTTGCTCATTCAGGCCTTGGCCACGGTGAAAACACTATACAAGGGCAAGAGTGAAGGTGTTGTGTATTCCATCTATCCTCACAAGGCCACTGGGTTTTTGCTTCCTAATAAACTGTGCAATTCAATCCAACTTTCTTCTTCTAGTGGGCATTTGTGGCACAACAGACATGGCAATCCTAACTCTCAAGTTCTTAAGCTTTTGTTAAAAAATAATGGATTGTCTTTCAATAATAGTGCTAATTTTGTCAATTCTTGTATTCACTGTTTTCATGGAAAAAAGTACAGACTTCCATTTCCTAGTTCAAGATTTGTAGCTAATTCCCCTTTTGAACTTGTACATACTGGTCTGTGGGGTCCTGCACCTCTTAATTCAATAAATGGCTACAAATATTGTGTCATTTTTGTTGATCATTTCACTCGTTTTACATGGCTGTACTTACTTTTTGATAAGTCTAAAGTTTACTCAAAATTTGTCATATTTCATGCTATGGTTAAAACACAATTTTCCTCAACCATTAAAATCTTAGAACAGATGGTGGAGGTGAGTATACTTCTAAGTCCTTTGAGTCTTTTCTATCTTCCAATGGGATTCTTCATTAGATTTCTTGTCCTTGTACACCTCCACAGAATGGCTTAGTAGAGAGGAAGCATAGACACCTAATTGAAACTACCATCACTCTTCTTTCTCAGGCTTCCCTACCTTCCTCATACTGGTCTTTTTCTGTTCAATCAGCTGTGACTTTAATCAATTTACTTCCAACAGCTACTCTAGGGTTCTTTTCTCCTTAGTACAAGATCTATAGTCAACATCCTGATATATCTTCTCTTAAAATTTTTGGATGTGCTTATTATCCCTTTCTTAGGCCATACACCAAACACAAGCTTAATCATTAGACCGCAAAGTGTATTTTCTTGGGCTATTTTGCAATTTCAAAAGGCTACTTATGTCTTGACTTGCTCACTCACAAACCGTATACTTGCGGGCATGTTTTGTTCAATGAAGCTAAGTTTCCCTTTTCTTCTACTCCCTCTTCTGTTTCAGCCCCTAATACACCTAATCCTGATACTTGGCAATCCAATCTACTATATTTACACTCTTCCAATCTGCCCTCTATCCTAGGTCCTTATTCTAACCATCTGTCTCACACTACACAACCTAGTCCTACTACTCAGCCTAACACTTCTTGTCATCTTCCCTAATCTAACACTTCAACATTATCAAAGCCATCCGCCTCTATCCCTCTTACTACACCTGTTTCTCCATCTACCTCCATTCCTCACACTACACCTCCAAATCATACATTATCATCTCTATCTATTCCTACACCTCCTACTCCATCACCATCTATTCAACCTATTTCTATTCCAACTACCTCTTCCCATCCTAATTCCACTACATCTATTCTTGCTCCTGTGAATACCCATCCTACGACTACCAAATCAAAGAATGGTATCTCCAAGCCTAAACTATGTTACAAGGTTGTGATTAATTATACTTATACTGAACCCCCATCATATAAGATTGCTTGTAAGTTTCCTCAATGGGTTCAGGCCATGGATGAGGAATTTTCTGCTTTGCAAAGGTAGAAGACTTGGTCTCTTGTTCCTGTTGTTCCTGGCATTAATATAGTGGGTTGTAAATGGGTTTATAAGCTGAAATTACATAGTGATGGCACCATTGCTCATTATAAAGCAAGATTGGTTGCTAAGGGATTTCATCAACAGGCAGAAGTGGACTACACTGAGACATTTAGTCCAGTTGTAAAACCAACTACAGTGAGACTTGTTCTTTCTATTGCAGTGAGCTTTCATTGGCCTCTCATGCAGTTGGATGTCTCCAATGCCTTCCTCTATGGTTTTCTAAAGGAGAAAGTGTATATGGAGCAACCACCAGGCTATGTGGATCATGAATTCCCTAATCATGGGTGCAGATTACATAAATCTTTGTATGACTTGAAACAAGCCCCAAGAGCCTGGTTTGACAAATTTACTTCCCAGCTTTTGCATCTTGGTTTTGAAGCTTCCATGGCAAATTCCTCCTTATTTGTATTTCACTCTCATTAGACTATCATTTATCTGTTAGTGTATGTTGATGATATTATCATTACTAGCAATTCCAATTCACAAGTATCTCATCTTGTCACTGCTCTTAGTAAGGCTTTTAAGCTTAAGGATTTGGGTGCTCTCTCTTATTTCTTGCGCATTCAAACTGTGCCTTCCAAGTTTGGTCTCACCTTGTGCCAATCCAAATATGCCTCTAATGTGCTTCATAGATTCAAGATGGAGAATTCTAAGCCTACAAAGACTCCATGCTGTCCCAATGTTTTTCTTACTCCTTTTGATGGATCTGTTTTACCCAATTCTTTTGGGTATAGAAGTATGGTGGGTGCTCTCCGGTACTTGACATTCACATGCCCTGATTTGGCTTTTAGTGTGCATCAACTTTGCCAGTTTATGCACTATCCCACTACTTCTCATTTAGAGGCAGCCAAGCGTGTTCTTCATTATGTGAAAGGAACTTTGCATTTTGGTATTCATCTTGCTCTTAGTCCACTTACCTTCTCTGCCTTTTCTTAAGTAAATTGGGCTGGTGACCCAACAAACAGAAAATCTACTACTGGGATATTAGTTTTTCTTGGTTCAAGCCCAATTTCATGGTCTTCCAAGAAGCAGTCCACTGTCTCACGTTCTTCCACCGAGGTAGAGTATCATGCCTTGGCTTCCACAGCAGCAGAGTTGGCTTGGCTTCGTACTTTCTTTAAGGAACTTAAATTGTTTCTTCCTCACATTCCAATTCTTTGGTGTGACAACAACTCTGCAATTGCTTTGGCCTCCAATCCTGTCTTTCATTCCAGAACCAAGCACATTGAAGTCGATTATCATTATGTGAGGGGTTGTGTTCTTCGTAGTACTTTGGGGATCAAATTCATCTCTAGCCGTGACAATTTTGCTGATATTTTCACTAAGCCATTGCCTGGTCCTCATTTTCTATTTCTTCATAGCAAACTCTTGGCTGACACAACCTCGTGTTTGAGGGGGGATGTTAAGAGTAAAGTCACAAACCAGAGTAATGTTCAAAATTCCAGAGCTTCAACGACTAGCACACCCTTCTTATATCTGAAGCAGAACGGTATCGTTCTATTTAAAACAGTGATGTAATTGTATTTAGTGAAACACTCTCGTCTTTGCTCTTCTTTGATTAATTGCTTCTTAGCTTCATTAGAACAGGTCATTAGGTAGTTATGATAGTTAATCCTTTCCTGATTTTCCTCCACACTTTACAGATCAATCCTGAGATTTACGGGATCTCAGTTAAGTAGTTATTGATCTCTTTGTAATATATATATATATATATATATTGTACATCAAGTGTAATGAATAGTAGTGTGAACATTCTTCCAGAATTCTCTATTCTTTTCTCATCTCTCTCTGAACCTTCTCTCTAACTTTCTTGCTTCTCACTGAGTGTTTTCTGTGTGAACACCGTTGTTATAGCTAGAAAGCACAGACGCAGCTGGGAGGGTGCCGCACCCGAGTCCCCCGAGTCCGACGCGGCCGGACGCGGCGACTCGCGGTGGTCTGATTTTTTTTTTCTCGGATTTGAGCCAACAAGGCTCAATTCGCGCCGACGAGGCTCGATTCGGCTAGAATCGGCTTCGATTCGGCCAGAATTGGCTTCGATTCAGCCAGAATCGGCTTCGATTCGGCCAGAATCGGTCAATATCGGTCGTATCGGATCGTATCGGCCGGTGACCGATACGGCCGAAATATGCCGGAAATGGCCGAAACAGGCCGATATCGGCCTTGAAACTCGCTGAAACAGCCAAAATTCTGACCTCAGAGGCATTGTAATGTGTTTCTTGTCTTCTTCTTTCTTTGTTTTATGAATCAAGGCATAACAATGTGTTTTTTATGAATATTTTAATAGTAAAAATATATAGAAAATATAAATAAAAATATTTTTAATAATTTTTTAATCGCCGAGTCCCAAAACGCACCCGAGTCCCAAAACGCACCCGTGCTTCATAGTGTTATAGTCTTTTCAAGCTTAGTGTGATTCTTTTCACCAAATGTCACTTTTATTTGAGGTGATGGTTGGAAATATGCGACCCAATCTTATCTCAAACTTGTGTTGTTCATATCTCCAAATGAAAATCAACTTCATTCGAAGCCAATTTTTCTCTACCAAAGCAAAAAAATCTCTTCTTAGAAAGCTAAGCTTTGAAGACTGGCGGAAGACTTGCAAAACACCACACAACTTGGGTCCCATGCAAAGCCATTTTAAACGGAGGTCTAGTTAGAAATTCATATAGTCTTAGAAGTTGGATCAACTTGCACCAGTTATAATTATACACCATTATCAGACAGAGAAAGGTCGAATACATCATGGAGTTTCAATTGATTGATAACAATTAACAACATGAACGAAAAGGAAATGCCCCGTTTTTTACAACCTGAATCTCTTCATTCAGGTAAAACAAGGCACAAAAGAAAATTTAAAATTTCAGTCATCAAAAGGTCTAGTCCACATCCTTGTCAGTCACCCCACTCCAAGAAATTTAATTTCAAGGAATCAAAATTATTAAAATTAATTATAAGGAAAAATTGATGCATAAATTTAAAATATTTCTGCCCATATTTAATGAGCAATACTGCATTTACGTGCATATCGCAAACCAATATATACAATGACAACAAACGTCCTCAGGTAAACAAAGACTATATGAAGCGTAAGAAATTACGTAAAATCAGAAAAACAACCTACTAGGCTCCACAAATATTTATAGCAATCTCACCAGATACAATTATTACTTTTGCTCAATTTGGATCCCCTTCATCTTTCTACTTTTTTTTTTCTTTTTTTTTTTTTGAGTCATCATTGCATTCACAGCTCATAGTTCTTGCCAACCACTCAGATCAAAATTTAAAAGTAAAACACAAATATATAAGACACAAAGATAGAGCTGCTGTGCATTACAATATTTTCCCTTGATCCTTAGTAGGGAACGGCTCCTTTGTGTGTGTGTGTGTGTGTGTGTCCTAAGACAGTAGCAACAGTCATTGAAGTAATGTAACTTTGAAAGAGCTTGGCTGTGAAAATGTCTTGTTATATCATTTTATTTTATTCCTTGAATAGGTAAACAAAAATTTAATTGAAAATGAGCAAAATCCTCAAGTACACGGAGTATACAAGAGATTTTCCTAAAACCTTAACAGGAAAAAAAAAGTCCAATTAAAAAAAAAGGATGAAGGATGCTGGCAAGCAGTCATCTTCCAATCATACAAAACTTAATCCAAATAAAAGACAATACAATATGACCAGAACTCTTGTACTATCCACACACACACACACACACACACACACAACCTCTTGTGCTACAAAGCAATGGATTCCAAGAATTTTTGTATTTTTTATGGATTTATTATTTTAATTTTTGGTCTAGTGGTTCACCTTTTTCATAATTAATTTTTGTTTAATTTGATTTTTTTTTTTAAAAATGTTGATGTGTCATTTTTTGTCATCTTTAGTGCTAACGTGGACACTTAAATTTAGACACAGCAACATTAGGCATGCTAACAATGCATACTGTTAGCCACGTGTGCGCTTTCCATTAGTGATTTAATGGTAGAGACCAAATTGAGTGTAAGTTGAAAATAATAGGAACTAAATTGATTGTTATCAAAATATAGTAACCAAATTGACTGTGACCACAAATTTGAAAGACCAAAATGGTGTTTTCGCCTATTTTATACATAGATATCTTTCTTACATTAAGCATGAAGAAGTGCAATGGACCACCTAGTACTAGTTTCTATGTTAATTAACGGTGGTGTCTCACATATAGAACAAGTCAATTTTTCTGTAAGTCTTCCGAAAATTGGGAAGATGTAACATATTATCTAACTTGATTTATTATTACTTATATATATATATATATGTGTGTGTATATGTATTTCATAATACCTTAGTTTAACACAATATGAATTTACTATACTATAACTTAAAAGTAAAATATTTATTTATTTTTATTATCTATTCTATTATTTAATTTTAAGTAAGTTAATTTAAAATAAATTGCAAAAAAAAAAAAAATTAAATATATATATATATATATTTTGTTCTTATCTTCTTCTCCTATCATTTCTAAGTTGATAAAAATTTATTTTGATTACAATCCAAATTCTTCATCTAATCCTTTTATTATTAATCTATCTATAATTTCAAAGTGATTTATTTAATTAGCAATTGGAAATCTACTTTTTTTTTTTTTGAATGGAATTGGAAATCTACTTTATTTATGAGTTATGAGTTCTAGCATACTTGGGGATTAGAATTCTAGAGGAAATCTACTTTATTTATGAGTTACGGATTTGTACCTTTTCTTTTTCTTTTTCTTTTTTTGGGGCTAAAATGTTGGACTTGGACCTTGTTCTCACAATTCAATAATTTTGACATGAAATATTTGGGGACAGAGAAGGAAAACCACCATTTTCTAGGAGTTTGACTTTGACATTTCAAACAGAGCCTATGTTTATAGGAATGTACATTTTTCCCAGTTTTTTCCATGGCGACTGGGCTTACATCACTTTCTTTTCTGGTTACTCTCTACTTCATCCATAAGATTCCATTGATGCTTGCTCAAAATGTCCAGTTCATCTACAATGGCTTCCAGCAAGCAAATCTGCATCTAGATGGAACCGCTCAAATCCTCCCCAATGGTCTATTACAACTCACCAACAATTTAGAAAGACAACGTGGTTATGCTTTCTACCGACTACCTCTAAAATTCAACACTTCTTCGGGTTTAACTCAGTCTCTTTCATTTTCCACAAACTTTGTATTTGCAATAGTTCCTGAAAATCCTTCAAAAGGTGGCCAAGGAATTGCCTTCACCATCAGTCCCTCGGGGAAATTCACCAATGTTGTAGCCAGCAATACTCTAGGACTCTTGAATGCCTCAAACCACTTATTAGCCATTGAGCTTGATACTAGAAAGAGTCCAGAATTTCAAGATATAGACAACAACCATGTGGGAATCGATGTGAACAGCCTGAAATCAATTGAATCAGCTACTGCAACCTACTTTTCTGATCAAGAAAGAAAGAATATAAGCTTGGAGCTAGTAAGTGGCAACCCAATGCATCTTTGGATAGACTACAATGAAACAGAAAAACTACTGAAGGTAACACTAGCCCCGACCAGCATCCCAAAACCAAATCGGCCTCTCTTGTCAACACACATCAATATGTCTCAAATTCTCTTGGAATCTATGTTTGTTGGTTTCTCTGCATCCACTGGTACAGCAATTACAAGTGACCACTACATTCTTGGATGGAGCTTTAATAATAGTGGACAAGCACAAAGCCTCGATGTTTCGAAACTACCTCAACCTCCCCAACAGAGGAAAAGTAAAGATAAACGAGGACAAATTATCATGATTTTGATCATAGCAGTAGTGGTTGTACTGATATTGGTTACTGGAGCTATTTTCATTTTGAGGAGGAAGAAATATGCAGAAATACTAGAAGATTGGGAAAACGAGTATGGTCCTCACAGGTTCAGCTACAAGAATCTCTACAAAGCAACCAAAGGTTTCTCAAACAATGAGCTTCTTGGAGAAGGGGGATTTGGAAAGGTTTATAAAGGAACACTTCGTTCTTCCAATATACAGATTGCAGTCAAGAAAGTCTCCCACGATTCCAGACAAGGGATGAAGGAATTTGTGGCTGAGATCATTAGCATGGGTAGGCTGAGGCACAGGAACTTGGTGCAGCTCCTAGGATATTGCCGGCGAAAGGGTGAACTCCTCTTGGTCTATGATTATATGCCCAATGGAAGCCTTGACAAGTTCTTATATGGCAATGAAAAACCAAAACTTAACTGGCTTCAACGATTTCAAATCCTCAAAGGAGTAGCATCTGGCCTCCTCTACCTCCATGAAGAGTGGGAACAAGTTGTTCTACATAGAGATGTAAAAGCAAGCAATGTTCTATTAGATGCCGAATTAAATGGAAGGCTAGGAGATTTTGGCCTTGCCAGATTATGCGACCATGGTGCCAATCCCCCAACCACCAATGTGGCTGGAACTGTGGGTTATTTGGCTCCCGAGCTTACTAGAACAGGAAGGGCAACCACTTGCACTGATGTGTTTGCTTTTGGGGCTTTCATGCTTGAAGTGGCTTGTGGAAGAAGGCCAATAGAGATACAAGGTCTGCCTGCAGAGATGATTCTGGTTGATTATGTCTTTCAATGCTGGAGAAAAGGAGCCATCCTGGATGCTAGTGATCCTAGATTGGAAGGTAGTTATGTAAAAGAGGAAATGGAATTGGTTTTGAAACTAGGCCTGGTTTGCTCACAGTCAATGCCGGCAGCTAGGCCTAGCATGAGGCAAGTGATGCAGTTTTTAGATGGTGATGCTGATCTGCTGGAGTTGCCACATGACGATGCTTGTTTCGGTACATCTACAAATAGTGAAGCATATGGTTTATCGCTATTTCCTTCATCTAGCATGGGTTCTGCTCCTTCGATGTTTAGCACTGATTCAATCCTCAGAAGTGGTCGTTGAATTAGCTGTACAACATGCTATGGGCAGAATAGATCATGCATCTTTGCTTAATACCAAAACATTCAGTAGCACACAGAGCTACAGATGGGAGGTATGCAATTTCTTTCACTTACTAAATAAACTGATATTAGGTAGTAGTCTACTTAAGCTCTATGTAGTACTACAACTCAACAAGATTAACTCAGCTGTTGCAAGCTTTGTAGATCAATATTTATGTAGTGTATTGCAGAAAAAAAAAAAAAAAAAAAAAACCAGATCGCGTGGTTGATCAAGTTTTAGATTACTAAAAAGTGAAATCCCACAGCTAGTAATCATTATGTGTGAAAATGATTGTTTGTGAAAGGTGTAATTTAGACCCCTTGGTCGATTTTATGGGGAACTAATCAACTTTGAAAATTAACAGTACAAATGCGGATTGATTTCCGGTTAATTATTAATTACCACAGTAAACAAGTCAACAATTATAATGAAGGTGTGCTAACACAGTCCATTGTTGTGACGAAGTGGAAAACTTATGAAGGCATTCAAAGATACCCATATGGGGCTTAACCCCAGCCCCAAGAAGTAACTAACTAATAGAATCAAAGCTTTATAATTTGAGATATACCCATGACTCAAGATTCTACACCCAATAGATAACTTACTCTTGTGACCCTACAATCAGCTCCAAATCGCTTAAACTCTTCTATTATGAATACTTTCCGCGAACTGTGTTTGTCAATCCATGAGGCCCTATTTTTTCTCTTTGAATAGCACTATTTTGCTCTAGTATAGCCTCCTTGCCTTTAAAAGTTGTGCAATAAGTGATTTATATAAATGCATAAAGTAGAGTTAAAACCTAGCAGGAAATCTTCTCCCATCAAAATTTGGACTCAAAATCGTGTAATTTTTCTTTCTAGTACTTCTCGAATTTAACATTCATGTGTCAACTTTAAATCTCAATATCTCACTTGATTCAAATCCAAATTAGATTCCAAATTAGATCAAATTTCAAATGTGTCTATTTTGAAACCCTGAATGTCTACTTTCCAATGAAACTAGTTTCACTCAAAAATTCAATTTGGTGCAAAATAGATGGGTAAAAGATCATAAACACCTTATCTTGAGCATATCGAAACTTTTTTGTCTTTGAGCAAATTCTAAGCCGGACTCAACCCACTTTTGAAATCAAATAAATTACACAAATAAAGTTTGCTTTCGCATAATAGTTGCTTGAATGGTTTATAATGAATTGCAGTGGTGTAAGGGCATGGAAAGGAATTGAGTGAGTAGTACTGAAAAGGTTTTTTTCTTTTTCTTTTTTCCGAAGAAATTTTTTTTTACTAAATTGGAATCAAATCTGTATACTGGCATATTTCAACCCTGTGAACTTATTAATTACCATGGCACACCTTGAGATCAAGGTTCTTAAATTTTCAAGCATACAAGAGACTTGCATGACATATCCTTTTAATTGGAAAAGAAAAAAAAAATCTATTTTTTTTAATAAATTTTCTAGATTTTTATTTTTATTTTTTTAATTTCGAAATTTCAAAAATAACAAAACGTAGTCATTTTGGGGAACTTAAAGGCAATCTACCTAATAGTGTGGACAGAAGGACTATATTGAACACGAATTAAAGTTGGGTAGACTGAAATGACTAAACTGAAAGTTATAAGACTGAATTGAATTTTGGGCAAAATTGATGATGCAATTGAGTATATTTTTACCTTTTATTTTAGATTGTAACTAGCAATTTAATTATTGTAATCTTCATTTTTTTTTTATTATAACGAGGACCAAAGTTATGTATTTTATTACTTATTAATAAAAATAAAATTTTTATATGATTTTCTTAATTTTTTTTTTTTGTTTATAAATTAAAATAAATGACGACTTCGTTGTAATTGTAAATCCCTCAATTTAGGTAAATAATAATAAATAGTTGAATCTTTACCTTGAGATTCACAAATATTATGGTGATGAGGTTTCATCCCTAATTAAATTCTAATTCACTTCAAATCATGCTTCTCATTTGTCACTATTGTATTCTTTTCTCAAAATTAAATAAAACAAAAAAGAAGAATTGTTGTATTCAAATCAACTCGTAAAAGTGATGGCACTAGCATTGTTGTAGTGATGGTTGATATTTTCAGAGAAATACTTGAGGTCGCCAAATAATGAAGAAAATGCTAGATTGTTAGCCCATGTCCAAAGCCGTGGATTTCCGGGGATGTTTGGGAACATTGATTGGATGCATTAGAAATGAAAAACTGTCCAGTTGCATGGAAAGATGTGAGCCAACTATTATTTTCAAAGCGATGGCATCATATGATCTTTGGATATGACATGCATTTTTTTGAATTATCTAAGTCAAATAATGACATTAACATGTTAGAGCAGTTTCATATATTTTCCAAGCTCGCACAAGGACATGCTCTTTCAATTAATTACTTAATCAATGATAATGATTACACAATGGGATACTACCTTGCCAACGCCATATATCCAAAGTAGTCCACATCTGTAAAAAAAATCTTGCCTCCACTTGGACAAAAATGAAAATTATTTGCAAAATCTCAAGCGGCATATAGGAAGGATGTAAAGCATGTAATGTAATTGGAGTGCTTCAAGCTCAATTTGCATTTGTATGTGGACCTACACGATTTTTTTCAATTTTGAAATGCTCCAAAACATCATGAAAGCGTCCAAAATTCACCATAACACGATTATTGAAGATGAGCGAGATGAAAATGAAGCTATAAATTTCGATTATGAACAAGTCGATAAAATCCTCATACACAATGTTGAACAAAACACAAAGCAAAGACCTTTTATTAAAAACTGGACTCTTTAAATTACAACACTTTACAAGCACTAATGCTTTGACTCACTAACACTAGGGCACACATAGCACCTTTCTTTCACTGCACACGACACTTACTCACAAAATACAATTGCACACACTTGACACCTTACTCCTAGACACCTAGCTACTAACCCTATGACACAACCACTCTTGACTTTCTTTTTTTCACTTCACACTAGTCTTGGTGCTTACCTGTACTTCACCTCACTTCACACGTCTAGGTCTTGGAGTTTGGATAGTGTTCTCAATGCTTGCGTTGATTGTTTGCATCTGTCAGTGTGTCCCATGCACTGTTCATGAGACCCACAAACCTCTTTTTTCAACAAAATTTCATTAAAAATTGGTCCCATGATACTATTCACACATTTAAAAACTCACAAAATACAATTGCACACACTTGACACCTTACTCCTAGACACCTAGCTACTAACCCTATGACACAGCCACTCTTGACTTTCTTTTTTTCACTTCACACTAGTCTTGGTGCTTACCCGTACTTCACCTCACATCACACGTCTAGGTCTTGGAGTTTGGATAGCGTTTTCAACACTTGTATTGTGCATTTGCGTCTGTCAATCGGTCCTGTGCACTATTCACGAGACCCACAAACCTCTTTTTTAGCAAAATTTTTATTAAAAATTGGTCCCATGACACTATTCACACATTTAAAAACTCACAAAATACAATTGCACACACTTGACACCTTACCCCTAGACACCTAGCTACTAACTCTATGACACAACCACTCTTGACTTTCTTTTTTTCACTTCACACTAGTCTTGGTGCATACCCGTACTTCACCTCACATCACACGTCTAGGTCTTGGAGTTTGGATAGCGTTTTCAACGCTTGTATTGTGCATTTGCGTCTATCAGTGGGTCCTGTGCACTATTCACGAGACCCACAAACCTCTTTTTTAGCAAAATTTTTATTAAAAATTGGTCCCATGGCACTATTCACACATTTAAAAACTCACAAAATTCAATTGCACACACTTGACACCTTACTCCTTGACACCTAGCTACTAACCCTATGACACAACCACTCTTGACTTTCTTTTTTTCACTTCACACTAGTCTTGGTGCTTACCCGTACTTCACCTCACATCACACGTCTAGGTCTTGGAGTTTGGATAGCGTTTTCAACGCTTGTATTATGCATTTGCGTCTGTCAGTGGGTCCTGTGCACTATTCATGAGACCCACAAACCTCTTTTTTAGCAAAATTTTTATTAAAAATTGGTCCCATAGCACTATTCACACATTTAAAAACTCACAAAATACAATTGCACACACTTGACACCTTACTCCTAGACACCTAGCTACTAACCCTATGACACAACCACTCTTGACTTTCTTTTTCTCACTTCACACTAGTCTTGGTGCTTACCCATACTTCACCTCACTTCACACATCTAGGTCTCAAAGTTTGGATAGTGTTTTCAAAGCTTGTGTTGAGCATTTGCGTCTGTCAGTGGGTCTCGTGCACTGTTCACAGGACCCACAAACCTCTTTTTTCAGCAAACTATTCATTAAAAATTTGTTCCATGACACTATTCACACATTTAAAAACTCACAAAATACAATTGCACACACTTGACACCTTACTCCTAGACACCTAGCTACTAACCCTATGACACAACCACTCTTGACTTTCTTTTTTTCACTTCACGCTAGTCTTGGTGCTTACCCATACTTCACCACACTTCACACATCTAGGTCTTGGAGTTTGGATAGCGTTTTCAATGCCTACGTTGCGTGTTTGCATCTGTCAGTGGATCCCGTGTACTGTTTACAGGACCCACAAATCTCTTTTTTCAGCAAAATTTTCATTAAAAATTGGTTCCATGACACTATTCACACATTTAAAAACTCACAAAATACAATTGCACACACTTGACACCTTACTCCTAGACACCTAGCTACTAACCCTATGACACAACCACTCTTGACTTTCTTTTTTTCACTTCACACTAGTCTTGGTGCTTACCCGTACTTCACCTCACTTCACACGTCTAGGTCTCAAAGTTTGGACAGTGTTTTCAAAGCTTGTGTTGAGCATTTGCGTCTGTCAGTGGGTCTCGTGCACGGTTCATAGGACCCACAAACCACTTTTTTCAGCAAACTATTCATTAAAAATTGGTTCCACGACACTATTCACACATTTAAAAACTCACAAAATACAATTGCACACACTTGACACCTTAGTCCTAGACACCTAGCTACTAACCCTATGACACAACCACTCTTGACTTTCTTTTTTTCACTTCACGCTAGTCTTGGTGCTTACCCATACTTCACCACACTTCACACATCTAGGTCTTGGAGTTTGGATAGCGTTTTCAATGCCTACATTGCATGTTTGCATCTGTCAGTGGATCCCGTGCACTGTTTACAGGACCCACAAATCTCTTTTTTCAGCAAAATTTTCATTAAAAATTGGTTCCATGATACCATTCACACACTTAAAAACTCACAAAATACAATTGCACACACTTGACACCTTACTCCTAGAAACCTAGCTACTAACCCTATGACACAACCACTCTTGACTTTCTTTTTTTCACTTCACACGTCTAGGTCTTTGAGTTTGAATAGTGTTTTCAATACTTGCGTTGCGTGTTTGCGTCTGTCAGTAGATCTCATGCACTATTCACACATTTAAAAATTATTTTGCTATAGTGTTTTCAATTTTCAATTTTTAGCAATAAGCTGTATCCAAATAGACTAAATTATTTTTAATTTTAATTTTTTGCCCCTTTTGGACTATTACAAAAAATTTATGGCTGAGTTTTACTTCTACATAGAAGTCTCTAGAGAATTAAAGAGAGACATCTCATAGAAAAATCCAGAATGCAAGAGAATTTTCTAGAGAATGAGAGAAGTAGTGCTTGATTTTTAACACAAAAGTGTCACACGAGCAATTTTTTGGAATTTGCTCAATTTTATAAACGCAATAGAGATGAAGAAGTTCATTCTGAACACCAATTGGACCTCATCGAACATTGATGGCAATTACAAGACGAGTTGTAGGAACTTTGTGTTAGGATTAGTGCCCTTAAATCCTATTGTATGATGCTATGTATGACATTATGTATGACTTAATGTATGATTAATAAAGTTATTTTATTATTATTTGAAATAATGGTAACATGAATATTCGGACATTATTATATAATCTATGAGATGCATAGTATGTGATTTAGTCACAGAAAATATAAGTCACAAGTTCTTTGTAAACTCAAAATTTTAGTTCGTAGTCGGTGATGAAATTGGGCATTTCATCTGCGAAAACTATAAAATATCAACTAAGATGATTTGTCTTGATCATAGAAGTGGAGACTTCTAGTTAATGTGTTGATATATTTTAAGAGTTAAAACATATTGAACTAGACTGCTATGAGATTTATTATCCTAATGACTGTCAATTGAATAATAAATCTCACAACTTCTATTTACATGAACTCTTAATCCTGAGAGAATAATAGATCTGATCATGAAGTGTAGGTTGCTTTGATCTATCAAAAGTGAGATCTAAAGTAACGATCAAAACCTCAGTATGTTGGGCAGTCATATTTAGTGTTGATAAAACATATATTCTCAAGATGGAATTCATAGTCTCTTAACAGAGATATAAAATATTCCCTTGAGATAAGTTTAATGGGTTCAGTTATTCAGAAAGTTAGGCCTAACAACTTTAGTAAGGAATTACTAAAGTATATATTTATGAAATTGGATTTCATAAATATATGATGAAAGACTTAAAAGAATTAAACTGAGTACTCAAGGATTAAGATATAGTAATCTACAAAGTGACAGTCTACATTCATGATTTTGTATTACTACGAATATTTTATGAAGGAGTTGCATTTACAATAAAGTCTTGGGATATAATTTATTAATAAGGCCTATAGTGCAATTATATTTATATAGTGGTATTAAATATAATTAATGGTAAATTTGGACTTGTTAAGAGTTGATAGAAAAGCCCAAGGCCCATTAGAGCTAGAGTCTTATTTGTTTCCTTTTGGTCCTACTCCAAGCCACACACTAAACCCAATTGGAAAGGCCCAAAAGGCTAGCCCAATTAGATAATTAGTTATGTGAAGAGAAACATACAAAATTTATTTAAGAACAAGAAATTGTATGTATTTAAAAGTGAGACACTCTATTCATTCTCTCTTGAATATATACATATAACTGATTGAGAGACCACACTTCTTGGGCATCAAGTGGAATTGGAGTGAAGATTGAGAATATTCCCAAGTGACTCTAATCTTTGGTTTTGAATTTCACCACATCAAAGTACACTCTCTTGTTCTTATATTCTAAAACTTACGTAGCATATGTTATAAATTGCGAATGAAGTAGATCCATTAATTTTCCGTTGCATATGTATTTATCCATCAAATGATATCAGAGCAATCTTCAATTTCAAATCTGTATAACATGTTTTGTGAGTTTTGGAATTAGAGATAATAGTTTCATGATGTTAGAAGATTATATATGTATTAATTTTCTGCATGGTTATTGAAACTATAGTTTGATGAAAACTGATATTGATGTTATGATGTTATTTAAATTTGAATTTAAGTATGTTAAATTGAACCTTAAGGCTATAGCATCAATGGAATTCAGTTTTGATATCAAATTCTATCTATCATGTTCATATGGTGGCTGTTTATTCATGAAAACCATTGAAAACTGTTCAGATCTTTACTTTAAAAATGGAAAACACGGGTTTTCCGCGAGTTAGCTTCTCGCGAAGTTACTTGTGAAAAATGCCTCTGAAGCACAAAAATTTTCACGGGTAAGCTTTACTAGTGAAATGGTTGCGAGACAGTCGCTAAAGTTTCTATCTGAATTTTTTGTTTTCACTATTTTGCCTTAACTCATTTTTGTGGGAAGAGCTTAGTCATGAGATTCTCGCGAAAATGCCACTGAAGGGAATTTTGAATTTTTTCTAGGTGTTTTCAAATGTTTAAAGTGCAAGGCTATTTGTGATTAGATTACACTCGTTTACAAAATAAAAACCTTTATTTTAAAACATCTAGTGGGAGAGAGATACAAGAGTTGGATCTCACGGTCTCCATTATCGGTTTATAGTAGTATGGGTAAGCACATCATCTTAGCGTATATGTCTTGCGATCACAAAGGAGGGTGTTTACTTCATAGTACTACAATATTGAACTTACCTGTTTAAAGTAGTGTATACAAGCACCTCGTCTTGGCATATATGTCTCGCGATCCCAAATGAGGGGTGTTTTGTTCCATGGAACTACAAGTTTAAACATTATAAGGGAGATGAAATGTGGCTATACATGATTCTAGATAATGGTGTACACTAGACTAAGTTTAATGTTAACCTTCCTTCAGAGCTATGTCATTATTACTTAGAGGCTAAAGAAAATATGGCATGTTATTAGTGTTTGATAAGAGTTATTATGATAGCACTAATATTGAGAATAGTTCTCAATCAATCCTAGTGTTTATGATTTACTTGCTTCCAAGGAATTTTTAAAATGGGATTGGGTTGTCGTTGCATATATTATATTATGGTTTTATTAAGGTTCCATGCTATATGTTTATATGCTAAATTGATAATGTCTAGTTTACTTATTATATTCATGTTTATTATTTTCAGATTTGAACATGGCATCATTTAGCCCACTTGTTACTATTCTTAATCAAAACAAACTGACTAGATCCAATTATGTTGACTGAAAAAGAAATTTTGACATTGTTCTTGCTGCTGAAGAGCACAAATATGTGCTTACTCAATCATGTCCTAGCTTTCCTTCATTAGATGCTCCTCTTGTGGAAAAACAACGATATGATTGTTGGTAGAAATCTAATTAAATGGCCAAGTGCTACATCCTAGCATCTATCTCAAATGTTCTACAGCATCAAATGCAGGATGTAGAACTAGCTTTGGACATTATGCTAAGTCTGAAAGAGATGTTTGGTGAGCAAGGCCATTCTGCAAGGCAAGAAACCATAAGGAAAATTTATAATACCAAAATGACTGAAGGCGGTTTAATAAGGGAGCATTGTCTTACAATGATCTATATGAGAGTGCTTTTTTTCTTAGCACACAGGCCCAAGTAGAGACAAGGATCCAAGGCCCAAATACTTGTTGTTTTCGTGGACTGAGCTTGGCTCACCACAGCTAAATGGGGCTAATTACGAACCAAGTTGTGCGCAAGTCACATAAAGCTCCTCAAGATGAAAAATGCAATTCCTCCTAAGCAATAAAATATTATTATAAGTGTTTTAGTCTCGTAAAATGACCATTTTCTCTTACGAAATAAGTAAAATAAGTGTTCATAATGTTCACAATGAGAAGGAGATTGAAATAGAGTATTTAAGGCTTAAATTTTATTGTATAAACATTTAAAAGAGTTCATTCACTTAGTATCTCAAGGCGTACTGTCATGGGATCCTAGGCATACTGTCGTGGGATCCCGGGGCATACTAGGCCTGTAAGAACCCAGAATGCTAGTTCTCTGAACTATATGATCTTTCTCCATGTTTATTGTGCAATAGAATTTTGTCCTTTCCTTTTACCTCTATAGGTGGTACACCATACAATACACATATCTTCAAATAATTATTAGTTTCTTAGATTAGGATATACATTTTAATACATATATATATATATATGTAAATGAGTTTCATGAGAATGATTCAGACACAAGGATCATGGCCCCAATTCTCACAGACTTAGTACTTTTGCACAAGACTTGTGGGATTTGGAACTCAAGTCCGGGTGGCTTTGCTTGGGCTTTGCCTTCCAAGATAGTTAGGTGAGAAGGATTTTAGCAAGAAACAGTAAAGGAAGACAATGTAATAAAGAAATACACCAAATAATTGTTATAAATCCTTAAATCAATATAAGGTATTTCATTATTTTTCTTGATTGTGGGTTACAGTGTACTCACTAAGACATGATACAAAGTTCAAATTAACTCAAAAATTGCAGACTTTGATGGCTATTCAAACCTCTAAGACTTGCAAAGTTTGAATCCTTTTGAATCCAAGTATATGCTATAGTGGCTATTTTCTAGGATACCAGGAGACAGTCCTCTGTTTTTCTTTGGGTTTTACAGAGTTCTTTCTATGGCTCTGTTGTGATATCTTTTCTCAGATCAAAATGGTGATGAATGAATGTCCCTCAGCATGGGTTTTCTCTTCCTTTTATAGTGCAACTCTAGGGCTTCGGGGTACCAGCGATTTCTCTCTTTTGCCCGTCAGAGCTCGTACTGTGTCAATTACCCAGGGGCTGGTCCTTTCCTTTTTTCTCATAATTTCTTCCTTTTGGTCCAACCAAGCTGAAAGCCCTTAGTTAACACTCCATTCCAAGGTCCCCTCAGGTTGCTAATCCTAGCTATTTTGGCCCTCTTCACTTTTTCAGTTTTTGGCTGCCTTCCATCCTTGTCATTTTTCCCAAACAATCAGAATCTTTTACTGTTGGGTTAAAAGCTCCTCCCCAGCCACTTCTACTTATGGTTTTCTCATTCTTGGTTCCTTGAGGTGCAGCTCCTTTGTTCATGAATGTTTGCTTTACACTTTCTGACGCATGACTGGGCGCTTGAGACCTGTTTGTCCTTCATCCTTCATGCTTTAAGCCGTTTCAATCTTACTTAGAGCATGTTGTGCGCCTTGAGGATCCCGGGCCTCTGGCAACCTCTGGGGATCCCGGCCCAGTTCTTTCACTGGAATTTGCTAGACATTTTAATGGTCTTTTTTGCTGAAAATCTGAACATACATAGGGCCTTAATGTCGATTCTTCTTGCTACACGAATTGGGCCTTCTTTATTTTTTTATGGAATGGGCTTTGTTGTGAAATTTTGGACCTCAAAAATCTCTAATATGAATACACTAGAGGTTTTAGGTGCCAATATTGATGGAGAACCCCAAGTGGATATGATACTCTAGTCACTACAGGAATCATTCATGGAATTTAGACTCAATTACAATATGAACAAAAAGATTTATTTTTTGTTTGAATTAATGAATAATTGGAAGCGACAAAGGCATTCTTGGTACTTCCAGTGTTGATGCTAATATGGCTGAAGCTTCTACTTCTCAACCTAAGTCGAAAGGCAAGGGTAAGAAGAAGAAGAAGAAGGGCTTCACCAAGCAAGATGGTAAACAAATTGCCTTAGGGGTTGCCAACAAAGGAAAGAAGATCAAAGGAAAGTGTTTCCATTGTGGTGAGAAAAGACATTGGAAGAGAAATTGTCCAATATTTAAGGCTGCTAAGAATAAAGGTATGAAAATTTTGTTGAGAGCCAAAATTTCACAAGAAAACCCATTACATGAAAAGTAAGGAACGACCATGGGTTTTAACAAAAGAAGACCCAATTCATGAAGTTAAGAAGGACCATGAAGGCCCAAAATCCCAAAAAGAAGGAAAAAAGAAAGAAATAATAACGATAATAAAGAAAAAAAGAAGAGAATCTCGGTCAGGCCAGAGGAAGGATCCCGAGAAGGCCAAAGGAAGAATCTCGGGTGGAACAGAGGATATGCAGCAAGAAGAAGGATCCTAGTCAGACCAAAGGATATGCAGCAAGATGTATATTCATATTTCCAGCAAAAAGGCCATTAAAAATCCAGTAAAAAGGCTATTAAAAATCCAGCAAAATCTAGTGAAAGAACTGGACCGAGATACCTAGAGGCTCAGGATCCTCAGAACGTGCAGCACAACTAAAGTGGGATTGAGACAACTCAAAATAGGTACCACGAAATACAAGAAACGAAGAATAGATATGTCCTTCTCAAGCAGCCAGTGGTGTAGCAAAGAACCAGAAAGCTTAAAGAGTGACAATTCATGAACAAAAGGCTGGTACCTCGGGGAACCCAGAATGAAGAACTATAAAGGAAAGTGGCTGGGAAAACTTTCAACCCAACAGGAATGGATTCCACTCACTTAGGAAAAATGATAGCAAGAAGGACAGCTAAAAGGTGATTCTGAAAAGGTAAGAAGCCTTAAAAGAAGAGAGATTGAAGGTCAGCTGCCTAAGGACGCCCCGAAATGGAAAGTCAGCAAGTGGCTTTTAGAGAAACAGCACTAAAAGAGGAAAATTATGAGAAACAAGAGAAGAACCAGCCATCAGAATGGCTGACATGACAGGGACTCTGGTACCCAGGGAGCTAAGGGGGGAGAATCAATGGTATCCAAACTCTAGAATGACACTATAAAAGGGGGGAAGTAGCCAACATTAACAGGCATTAGGCAGAAGGAGGAAATAATAACAGAATCTTTGAGAAAACACGGTCAAAAACTCAAAGAAAGTAAAAAGCAGTGCCCAATATCCCAGAACAACCACTATAGAACGTACTTTGATTCAAAGAGATTCAAACTTTGCAAGTCTTAGAGGCTTAGATAGCCATCTAAGTCTGTAATTTTTGAGCTTATTTGGACCTTATAACGCATCTTAGTGAGCACATTATAATTCACAATTAAGAAAAATAATGAAATATCTCATATTGATTTGAGGATTTCTAACAATTATTTCACGTATTTCTTTATTACATTGTTTTCCTTTACTGTTTTTTTGCTGCTCAATATTCTTGCTTGCTAGTTTTTCCTTTTACTCAACCAAAAGCTGAGTCCTTTTAACAGGGTCCTCACTTCAACTTGGGCCTTGGATACACTTAGCCTCCAAAGAAACATATGTCAAAACATGCACACGTTAGATATCACTCTCTCCCACAAAAATCCTTCTCACCTAACTATCTTGGAAGCCAAAGCCCAAGCAAAGCCACTTGGACTTGAGTTCCAAAGCCCACAAGTCTTGTGCAAAAGCACTAAGTCTGTGAGAATTTGTGCCAAGATCGTCGTGGCTGAATCATTCTCATGAAATTCATTTACATATATGTATATGTATTAAAATGTATATCCTAATCTAAGAAACTAACAATTATTTGAAGATATGTGTATTGTATAGTGTATTTTATGTAGCACCTATAGAGGTAAAAGGAAAGGACAAAACTTTATTGGATAATAAATATGGAGAAAGATCATATAGTTCAGAAAACTAGCATTCTGGGTTCTTACATGCCTAGTACGCCCCAAAATCCCACGACAATATGCCTAGGATCTCACGACAGTACACTCTGGGTACCAAATGAAAGAACTCTTTTAAATGTTTATACAATAAAAGATAAGCCTTAAATATTCTATTTCAATCTCTTTCTCATTATGAATATTATGAATACTTATTTTACTTATTTCGTAAGCGTAAATGGTCATTTTATGACACTAAAACACTTATAATGGTATTTTATTACTTAGGAGAAATCACATTTTTGCCTTGAGCAGATTTATGTGACTTACGAACAACTTAGTTCGTAATCAACCCCCATTTAGCTGCAGTGAACCAAGTCCAGTCCACCAAACAACAAATATTTGGCCCGAGATCATTGTCTCTACTTGGGCCTGTGTGCTAAGAAAAAAAGTACTCTCACAAAGTTCATTCCTCTTTGAAATATGTTTAGTACAGAATCTCATAGATTCTTGGTGTGTGGATTCAGGTTGTACTAATCATATCTGCAATTCTTTGCAGGGGTTTCAGAAGACTAGAAAGCTTAATAAATAGGAATTGTTTCTTACTTTGGCTGATGGGACTAGAATTCCAGTTGTAGCTGTTAGAGTTGTTAATTTATGCTTTGAATATAAAGTTTTAATATTGGAAGACTGTTTGTATATACTTAATGTTCGTAGGAATTTAATTTCTACAACTTATTTAGGTAAACATGGATATTGTGTTATCCTAAAAGACAATGTTGTAATAAAGAAAGGTAAAGTGTTTATCTATTCTGCCAATATTGTTGATGGTCTTTATATTTTAACTCTTAATAAGCATGAATTAGATAATAACTTTCATGTAAAATCATTAAAGAAAAAGTTTCTTTCTACTAATGATACATATCTTTGGCACTTGCGTTTGGATCATATTAATCCAAACAGAATTCAAAGACTAATAAAAAATGGACTCTTAGAGCCTTTGGACTTTGATGAATTTCTAGTTTGTGAATCTTGTTTGGAAGGAAAAATGACCAAACGACCTTTAAATGCAAAAGGTAGAAGAGCCCAAGAGTTGCTTGAATTAGTTCATACAGATGTATGTAGTCCTATGTCAACCCAAGCAAAAGGAGGTTATGAGTACTTCATCACTTTTACCGATGATTACTCAAGATATGGTTATGTGTGCCTAATGAGATGGAAGTCTGGAACCTTTAAAAAGTTCAAAGAGTTTAAGGCTGAAGTTGAGAATCAATTAGGAAAATACATAAAATTCATTTGATCTGATCATGGTAGCGAATACCTTCTTAGGGATTTCAAGGATTACTTAACTCAAAATGGGATTGTATCCCAATTGACTGCACCTGGAACTCTCCAACAGAATGGTGTAGCAGAAAGAAGGAATATGACTCTTTTGGAAATTGTTAGGTCCATGATAAGTTACTCAACTTTACTAGTTTCTTTTTGGGGATATGCACTAAAAACTGCAATGCATATTTTGAATTTAGTTCCATCAAAACCTGTTCCCAACACACCTAAGGAATTGTGGAGTGGGCATAAGCCTAGTATGAAATATCTCCTCATTTGGGGATGTCCAGCAGATGTGTTGAAAAGGAAGTCTAATAAGTTGAAAGTTAAAACCAAAGTATGCATGTTTTTAGGGTATTCAAAGGAACAAAGGGTTATTTATTCTATAATCATAAAGATAACAAAGTATTTGTTAACACACATGCCAAATTTTTGGAGGATGATTATGTGAATAATTTTAATCCTAGAAATAAAGTTGTTTTGGCTGAAATGAATGAACTTGTAAATGAACGACCAATGGATGAAACTAAGGATGATGTGGCTGTATTAGATACACCACAAGATATTACTCATGAGATGACTAGTACACAGGTGCCTTGTTGTAATGGGAGAATTGTTCGGCCTCCTATAAGAATTATAGGTTTGAGAGAAACTTATGAAACTATCTCAGAAGAGGCTAAATCAAATCCCTATACTTATGAAAAGGCAATGAATGATATAGATACACATCATTGGGTCAAAATTATGAAATCTGAATTAGATTCTATGTATTCCAATCAAGTTTGGGATCTTGTAAAGGCTCCTAATGGCATTAAACCTGTTGGTTGCAAATCGGTTTACAAGAGGAAAAGAGGGATAGATGGTAAGGTTGAAACCTTTAAAGCAAAGCTAGTGGTGGAAGGGTATACACAAAAAGAATGTATTGATTATGAAGAAACATTTCACCAGTAGCAATACTTAAATCTATCAGAATTCTCTTATGCATTGTTGTTCATTATGATTATGAGATTTGGCAAATGGATGTCAAGACTGCTTTTCTAAATGACAATCTTGAAGAAAAAATCTATATGATGCAACTGGAAGGTTTCATAGCAAAGAACTAAGAGCATATGATATCCAAGTTGAAAAATCCATTTGTGGACTTAAGCAAGCATCTATGTCATGGAACATCAGATTTGATTAAGCAATCAAGTCATTTGATTTTGAACAAAATCTTGATGAGCCATATGTGTACAAAAGACATCGAGATAAAATAGTAATGTTCCTAGTGCTTTATGTTGATGATATTCTACTCATTGGAAATGATGTAGAGGTAATATCATCAGTAAAGGTTTGGTTGTCAAGCCAATTTGATATGAAGGACTTGGGTGAGGCTAACTTTATTCTAGGGATCAAATTTTGACGAAATCACAAGAATAAGATGTTGAGCTTATCACAAGCTGGATATATAAATAATGTTCTAGAATGGTTTAGCATGCAAAACTCGAAGAAAGGGTTGCTTCCTTTCAAACATGGAGTTCCTCTGTCTAATGACCAAAGGCCTAAGACTCAAGAGGAAGAAAATATAATGAGACAAGTTCCTTATGCTTCTGTAGTAGAAAATCTCATGTATCTCATGCTTTGTACTAAACCAGATATCTGTTATTCAGTTAGCATGGTTAGCCGATATCAATCAAATCCAGGACCAAAACATTGGCAAGCTGTAAAGCATATTCTCAAGTATATACAGAGAATGAGAGATTATATGCTTGTTTACCGATGTAAGGATTTGATTCCCATTGGCTATACAGATTTAGACTTTCAATCAAATCTAGATTTCAAAAAATCCACTTCAGGATGTGTTTTCACCTTAGGAGGTGGAGCCATAAATAGGAGGAGTGTTAAGCAATCTTGTATTGCGGACTCTACCATGAAAGCTGAGTACGTTGCTACTTGTGAGGCAGCAAAGGAAGCTGTATGGCTCAAGAAATTTCTTTCTAATCTTGGTGTAATGAGAACAAAGCAAGTACCCATCACATTGTTTTGCGACAATAATAGAGCAGTTGCACAATTCAAAAATCCAAGGAATCATAAGAAAGGAAAGCACATTGAGAGAAAATACCACATCATTCGAGACATCATTGCTCATGGAGATGTAGTAGTTGCAAAGATTAAAAGTGCAAATAATCTAGCAGATCCCCTTACCAAAACTTTGCCTCAAAGAACTTTCGAGTCACATTTAGAGGGAATGGGAGTTAGATTTAGAGGGAATGGGAGTTAGATTAGTGCGCAATAGTATTTAGGGCAAGTGGGAGATTGTTAGGATTTGTGCCCTTAAATTCTATTGTATGATGCTATGTATGACATTATGTATGACTTAATAAAGTTGTTTTATTATTATCTAAAATAATGGTAACATGAATATTCAGACATTATCACATAGTCCATGAAATGCATAGTATGTGATTTATGTGATTTAGTCACAAAAGATATAAGTCACAAGTTCTTTATAAACCCATAATTTTAGTTCATAGTCAGCGATAAAATTGGGCATTTCATCTGCGAAAACTATAACATATCAACCAAGATGATTTGTCTTGATCATGGAAATGGAGACTTCTAGTTGATATGTTTTAAAAGTT
This sequence comes from Quercus suber, assembly GCF_002906115.3. Lineage (NCBI taxonomy): Eukaryota > Viridiplantae > Streptophyta > Magnoliopsida > Fagales > Fagaceae > Quercus > Quercus suber. Next base: position 925,982 of record NW_027069679.1, on the reverse strand, counting down.
AAAACATATTGAACTGGACCACTGTTAGATTTATTATTCTCCTAATGACTATCAATTGAATAATAAATCTCACAACTTCTATTTACATGAACTCTTAATCCTAAGAAAATAATGGACATGATCATAAAGTGTAGGTTGTTTTGATATATCAGGAGTGAGATGTAAAGTAACGGTCAAAACCTCAATATGTTAGGCAGACACATTTAGTGTTAATGGAACATATATTCTCAAGATATAATTCATAGTCTTTTAACGGAGATTTAAAATATCCCCTTGAGATAAATTTAATGAGTTCAGTTATTCATATTTATGAAATTGAATTTCATAAATATATGATGAATGACTTAAAAGGATTAAACCGAGTACTCAAGAATTAAAATGTAGTAATCTACAAAGTGACAGTCTACATTTATGATTTTGTATTACTACGAATATTTTATAAAGGGATTGCATGTACAATAAAGTCTTGGAATATAATTTATTAATAAGGCCTAAAGTGCAGTTATATTTATATAGTAGCATTAAATATAATTAATGGTAACTTTGGACTTGTCAAGATTTGACAGAAAAGTCTAAAGCCCATTGGAGCTATGATTTTGAATTTCATTTTAGGTAGTTTTTGGAGGGTGATATTTAGTTACAAGTACTGGTCAATATTTTGTGGTATTACTATCCTTACACGTTTTTCTACTCTGCTCCAAGGATTGAGAGCAAGAAGATTAATATGAAAATTCAACATAAAAGAGAGAATTTGTAGTCTATTCACTTGAAATGTATAAAATGTCAACTAATCTTGGATCATATCCATCTTATGTTCAAGCCTTATTATTCAATCCTGAGAGGACTCCACTACTGAGTACTAAGTAAGAGTCATCTTCCTGTCCTCAAAAAACTTCGTAATCTTCTATTAGCTTTTGATTAAAGAAAGCTATGATAGAATCACAAAGTTGTTTATTACTAATATTTGATGATAGTGATTTTTACATGCCTTACACGTTCATCAAAAGATTCAAAACTAGTATTTCACAAAAATGGCTACATTGGCTAATTTCTCAAGTTTTTCAACTCGATAGGGTACCAAGGCACATCACAAGAAGGGGGTTTGGAAAGAAGAGAACAAAGGAATACGATAATGCAAATATAAAATGACAACTTTTATCCATTTTTCTTAACCATCTATCCTTGATTATAAAGAAACTTTATCATAGTCTGCATCGGTAAAACCAGTGGCAATTTATCAGGCATGTCAATAAAGATCCTGTTGGCATATTTATTTTTCTAATTTTTCCATTCATTATTTTTTGCACCCATTCAACAAGCATCACATTTATCCAACCTAAAATATTTGATAATGCAATATTATTGAAGGACTTGAATAAAAAAATCTCAATAAATAGTAATTATACTTTTGACAGTAATAAGTTTTTCAATGACTTGGGCAAAAGCACAACATATAGTATATGCAAACAAATGTAGATCTAGTATTCAAAACTAACAAAATTGACCATAAAATATAGAAGGCAATGTGACAGTTTCTTATAGAACAAATACAGCAATAACACTCGTGATTAATTGGGGAGGGGGGCGCCGGAGGATCTTATCCCTACTTCAATGACTTAAATGCAGAATCCAATTTCTGACTGGAACAAAACACTCACATGAAATCATAGTCATCAAGAGCATCATAGGAAGTAACAACCATTTCATCGTTTGGCTTGTCAACAAGGAACGGCTTTTTCCTAGGGGCTGCAGGCAAGGAAAAACAATTGAGAAACACAAATTGATAAGTTATTGATAAATTCCTCATTACAGAACAACTGAGAGCACCAACTGAAAAAATGGAGAGATAAATCCATTAAATACATATAAGTCAATGTCTGTCCATCACAACGGATTTACAATCCCATGAGTGATCCTCTTGAAGTATCCAGGAAGTAAAGTACACAAAAAGATACCTTTCTTTTTACCAGCATTTGCTTCCTTCTCTGCATTTAGCTTTTCATTTGCAATTGCTGTGACAGAAGATGCAACATCTTTTGCATCTGCTGCTTTCAAAGTACTCATTGACAGTCTCATTACATCCTTGAGTAAAGCAATATAATGGTAACTTTTCTGTATCACAGAAGCACAGGTACGTTTATTAACAAAGTTAGTTATTCACTTCACCTTTGGTCAAAACAGAGGAAGACAATTTAACACACCTCAAATGGACGCAGCTTCTGTGATACGAGCTCTGCATATTCCAAGAAATCAGTATCTGATTTGGGAATGAAATTATCAAGAGTCTTCTCATCTCCTCTCTCACCAAATAGTTCTTTGGTAGATTTATAATCTGCAACAACTATGCTAACTCGGAGATTTCCAGATTTTCTAGAACAACCCTGCACTCCCTGATCATGTTTGCCGTACACATTTCTACCAATGTCTTTTCTTCACAATGGTCATAGCAGTCAAGTGCTATGTCTCTGAACCTTTAGATGTATTCCATCAAATCTTCACCACTTATTTGCTTAGTTGCTTGCAAAGTTGCAAGCGTTACCGTTTCCTCTCCGTGGAAGTACTTAGTACAAAATACATCCACCATGTCATCCCATGTTGTGATTGATCTTGGTTTCAGACCGATGTACCAGGTGTATGCACGATCACACAGTGATTTAGAAAATTCCCAAAGACATAGGTCCTCGTCTGCCACATAAGGGTCAAGAGTATCAATGAACTTGCTCACATGCTGGACGGCACTTCCCTTTCTGCCATCGTACTGCATAAAAACTTATGGTTCATACCTCTCAGGGTATGGCTTGCTAAGTATTCTTAGTGGATAAGGAGGTCTTTGCGTGTAGAACCTCTCCTTAGGTGCTCTGGCCCTTTCTTGCTCCAAAAAAGCTGCAACTTTGGCCATAGTGATAAGACGTTGCTCTATATTCTACGAAGCGCCTCCAACTGGGGTCTCCTCCTTGTGTACTACATGCTCTGGGTCATGCTGACATCTTTTTTCCTTCATCTTGTCCACCTTCATTTGACAGATTTCTTCCATCATCTGCTGCTGCGAGTGTTGCAACGACTGCAACACCTCGATGAAAATGTTGGCATTGTCAATATGGATTCTTTGCTATTGCTGGGGTTCAACCCTCGCTCTATTGACACCTTCTGCCTGGTTGGGCTGGTGTTGGTGGGGCATTGTCGGCCTTAACTTTGCCTGTGAGGGCACAGTGCTCATGTTTTGTGTTGCTTTGGATCTTGGGGGCATAGTTTGCGAGGGCTCCTGTCTACTAGAAAAACCAAGATTGACTCATCCATAATCTTAGACATTTAATTCTCCAAATTCTTTTACTCTCAATTTTAAGGTCACCACTCTCGAGAATTCACTATTATCACAACAAGCAGTTACAAGTAAAGGAATCTCAATACGTTATACCAACCTACAGTTGAACCCTTACCCCAATACCTAATTAGACTTGTTCTATAGTGACAATCTCTTTTTTTTAATGCACGGCTCCTAGTACATAACTAACCAATTTGATGCGCGGATCCCAGTATGCGGCTTACTCACCAACTTTAGAAAGATGTTGGCTGCAAAACTATTCAGTTCATTAACACGATAAAGATCATGAAGCTCATTAGTTACAAAACCCTACGGTGTACAAACACAATAGTTTCTTGAATAGAAAGATGAACTAGAGCATATGTCTTCGGTTCACAATATGCTTATGAAAAACTTTTGCCTTGAGTTGCATTAGCTATGACGGCCCTTAAAAAAATCCTTATATATGTTTAGGGTTGTGAGGAAAGAAAGCCTAAACATCTATTCATGAATTGGAGTGAAATTAGCTCTAAAAAACTGATTTTCATAAACCTTGACAAATACCCTATCTATCAAGTAGCTGTCGAGCATCAAGTTGAAACAACTTTTTAAACCTTGATAGATACTAGTTGTCGAGCTTTAAAATCCAACACTTCTTCACTTGATTCTTGGACAGACTTGCATGGCTTTAACACTTGAATTTGAAACCTTGTTCCTTGAAGCATTAAACACATCCTAGATCTACTCAATTACAAGTAAAGTGTATTTTGTCAAAGGATTAGTCAATTCTATATTAACATATGTTCCTAACAATGATTCACATATGTCCTAACATGTTGATATAAGTCAAGCGGCAATGTTCAGTAGTTTTAGGGGTCTAGTCTTTCCCATTTGGTTATATACTCTTTAAAACCCCTTTCCTTCCTCCCTCATTTCTCTCTTAGATGGGTTGTAATAGGTATATCATGCCATGTACCATTCGTCCTCATCTCTAGAGTATAGCGATCCCTGTTTACTTTCCTGCACTTATATTTTGGGCCATGCTCTAGGGATGTAGGCATTTATTTTCTTACTTTGTGTGCTTGCATTATGCATGATATATGTATATATATACCTGCTCGACCCTTCCGGTGTGATTGTCACAATCCATGTCACCTAAGGCAAAGCAATGCCTAATTTCCGCCGCGAAAATAAGGTGACATGTCACCGGATTTTTGCTATAGAAATCTTGTCCTTTACTCGAATACCTTAGGAAAGTATAGATTGGGACCACACCCACTCAAAAGCCAAACCTCAAAGCCTTTCATGCATGCGAAGCCCCGAAAGCCAATGCCAAATCATGTTTTTTACTGCCAATCTCCAAAAATAAAGATTTTATCAAAACAAAGGACTATCCTTGGACAGGTATAGTAGGGTGCCCAACACCTTTGCCACACGTAACCAAACTTCCAGACTCAAGAATCAAGATATTTTACCATCCACATTAGATTAGGAAAAAAGACCTTTTTTTTTAGCCTAGGATCGGTAATAAAATCAACTAGAAACAAGTGACCAATCATACCTTAGAAAAACCCAATGACTGGTGGCGACTTCACTTACCTTCCTCCACCAAGAGAGGAAGCACATGAAGCTTTACGCGAACCACACCAAGCACACCAACCAATTGAGAGGATCCTCCAACAAGCCCCCGCGCAAGCGGGAGCGTCACCACGGCGGGTGGTCAAATGAAGGCCCACGACAGCGGCGGTTTTTCTGCTTCGTTTTTAAGGCCAGGCGTCAACAAATGTTGAACTGCCAGAATTACCACATAACAATGTTTGTTTTGGAAACTTTACACGTGTTGAAGCATCTGATATCTTATTGTCAATTCCTTCACTAAATAGCAAGGGTTTAATGCCCTCCTCAGCACAGATTCAATCCTCAAGTATGGTCATTGAAATATTTGCATATCAGGGTATGAGTAAACTAAATCATGGAACTGTGCTTGGGACCAAATCAACCTGTGGCACACAGAAAGCTCAGACGTCGCCTTCAGGGGTGGAAAGGAGAAAAAAGGAACTTGTGAATAATATAATGTATATAGTTCTTTCCCTTAAAATAAAATCTACTATTGGTAGGAATCTACTTGAGCTCTAAGTACTAGATCTCAATCCTGTCAAACCAACGGTGAGGTATGGTGGAGGTGATTCATTTGTGTTTAATTACTCAAAAAATGTAAGAAAGGAAAGGAAGACTTTTTTATTTTTTATTTTATCTAGAGCTTCATTTTATACTAAGCGATGCCACTTAAGAATTTTGTTAGACATGTAGGACAGAAAACTAACAAAAGTGAACAAAATGATATAAGTGTAACATTTTCAGTAGTTTAGAAACAAAGAAAAAACAAAAAAAAAAAAAAAAAACTTTTGATAGTTAAGGAACAAAAACTTAACTTTATGTAAACTTTAAGGATGGAAACAATATTTTTGCCAAAAAAAAAAATCCAACATTGCAACTGAGTTCTAACTGCGATAAATAAATTTAGTGAACCATCCTTGGCCTTGGCATAGGTACAAAGGTGGACCAATGTTGCATAAGCATTAGGTTCAAATCTACCCAACCAAAAACTATTGAAAGTTTAATCATCATCCTTCTTGGCTCCCTTAGACCAAGTGTCATATTGAAATTCCCCTCATTTTGTGGATTAATTTACAAATAAAATCAATGCATATGTAGCCAACAAATTAAGAACAGCCCAAAAAATCATAGGAGGTGCCAGAATTAAATAATGTTCTTTCAAAGAAAACCACCCTAGAAATAGAATATTACATGAAATATTATGAGAGAGAGATCCTAGGCCAAGCAACCGTTTCAAAAGGTACAAGGAAAAAAACATTGATTGCAGACAAAATTAAAATGTTCTACTCCTACAAAATCAATGAACTTTGATGCACTTTCAATAGGATTGACTTGAGAGTTAGAGCACTTGCAGCAGTGGAGCTAAATAGCTATGTTGCTATTTTAGATGTGCCAAAACAAAAACAAAAACAAAAAACCCATGCAGCAGTGGAGCAATAGCTAAATTTTTTAGCTGAATTGCTACAGTGCACATCTATATATAGATGTGCACTGTAGCTTGGAGCTAAATAAAAAAAATAAAAAAATAAAAAAAGTAATTTTTTATTCCAGCTGGTACAACTTGCATCTTTTTTTATTCATTCTCTCATTCACTGCAGCTCATCGTCAATGTCAACGTCAACGCCGTCGGCCTGACCATCATCAACGTCGCCGCCACCAATCGTCAACGTGACCACCATCCACCATCCGCCTCATCTGAAGCTCTCATCTCTCAAACTCTCACCTCTGTTTCAATGCCGTCCCAAGCCGCCGATTAGCTCATACCCACTGCCGATCAACTCTCTCAGCCTTAGACCCACTAGCCGTCCCAAGCAGATCAGCTCAGACCCACGCCCGCCATCCGCCTCAGACCCACGCCGCCGATCGGAGTGCTTGCTCATGGTTGTGCGTGCTTGCTCATGGTTATGCTTGCTCGCCGACGTTGTGCTTGTTTGTGATTGGTGCTTTTGTTTAGTCTGGGTTGAGGAAAAAGATTGGAGATTTCAGTTTTTTTTTTTCTTTCTTTCTTACTGTGGACTGGTGGTAGTGGTAGTGGTGGTGGTGGTGGTTGTGGCTGTGGCTGATGGTAGAGGTGGTTATGGTTGGTGTTGTCGATTTGTTTGGGAAGTGAGATATATTATTTTATTGTAGTGGTTATATTATTTTATTGTGATATTTATATTATTTTATTGTGTTTAAAGCTAAAATAGATCCACTGCTGCAACATGTATGTAGGTAAAATAGATAAAGTAACTTTTAGTAGAGCTAAAGAGCTAAATTTTTAGCTCCACTGCTTTGGATGCTCTTATGAGCTCAACATCATATTTAAGTTTAATAAATTGTCCACACTATTCCAAGAATTTCCATCCCACGATTTTCAACATTCCCCTCAATCAATTCAAAATTTCTTCTTCAGCCTCTTCAACAAATTCTTGCATAGATTGTCTTGGCCTTCAATCTTAACTTGTTCATCATGTTCAACATCTTTGAAATTTTCTTTCAAAATTAGTTGGACATTATTGAACTCTTATCGTCACCCAATAATTGAAAGCCACAATTCTAGACTGGAAAGCACGAACGCAACAATATTGCCAACATACTGGTCTAACACGTGCCTAGCACAGACACAATGTTGAAACAGACAGTAAGTGTCAAGTACATACCCAACGATTCAAAATTATTATTACTTTTAATTAAGATATGCCACGAACATGGTGAGACACGAAAATGCCAAAAACAGGGAAAAAAAATCACACCTGCCAACTCCATCGATCTCGTGTAGTGAATCTAGAGATTAATCCTCCTCAAAATTAACCCTAAACTCCACCCTAGTCATTCTAAATCAATTTCTCTTCTTTGTTTTTTTCACTTTGGACCTAGAACATCTCCGCTGCTTAAGCCACTAATCGGCAACCCGAGATCGCCTTGCAATCACCATCGACCAATAAGTCTCTCTTTCAGTCTCAGTTTCTCGCTTTCTCTCTCACACTTGCTGAGTCGCTTTCTCAATTTCTCACTTTTTCTTGCCACTCTTTGTTTGTCTAACTCTAATAACTAGTCACTTATAGTCACAAACCCTACACTTTTTGTTTTATACTCTTTTAACTTTTGTTTTTTATGTGTATTGTAACTATTGTTTACTTTGTTGCGTGGGTCAGTGTATTGTAAGTTTGTAACTATAGTTTACTTTTTTGGGTGGATTAATGTGGGTCTCTCCAAATGGGCTAATGACTGTGATCTACACAATCTATGGATCTCTCTAGATTGTTGTCCTTTGGTTAATATATGACTATGTGCCGGTTTGGATAGCACTTTGTTTCACTTAAAGTGGCCTTGCGTTTTCAGTTTTTTTTTTTTAGACGGAGTTATTGACTTTTGAGGGACAAAATGTACTGTGCATGAACAGTGCGTGCACTGTTCACACACTGTTCATGCACTATTTACACATTAAAAATATTAAAAATAGGTCCTACGATACTATTCATACATTTAAAAATTATTTTGCTACAGTGTTTTCAGCAACAATCAGTTTTCAGTAACAATAAGCTGTATCCAAGTGGACCCTATATGTATTGGGTGGATCAAAGTTTGTTTTGGTTATTATTTGTTTTATCTTACGATTTGTATATGTCTATATTAATATAATATTATTTGATATCAGTGGGTCTTAGTTTGTCACTTTTTTTTTTTTTGGGGTTTGTAAATGAATTTTATTATATGATAATGACATAAATATAATGTAAAATTGTTATTGAATTATTTGCAGGTTAAATGAGTACCAAAAATTGACCAAAAAATTTGTCACTAGCCAATCAGATAATGGTCCAAATGTTCCCCCACTGTTGAAATATGTTACCATTTTGGATAAAATGAATACTGGTGGTGGAAACAAATGTTTTAGATGTAATTACTGTAAGGTGGTGGGCTTAGATTAGGATGTTGGGCAGCTCCCTGCCGTACTAAGCTCGAGTCGTTTCTGGGTAAAGGAGTTAGGACCGGCCCAATTGGAGCACACCTTGGCCCAACTTGTGCGCAAATCAAACCACGTCTGCCAAAGTCTGTTTTTAAAGTCACAGCAGGCAGAGTCACTGTTAAGAGATTATGGCAGGCAGACATAATATAGATAACATAAAGAAAGTACAGCCGCTATTTTTGCCGCAATAAGTAAGGAAAATAACTTAAAAGGCCTCACTTTTAAAGAATAAAACTTAAACAAAGGGTTAGAATGGGGTTAGTAGAGTTAAAAGAATGGGTTTACTGCATCAAGTATTACCGCGAGGCTCTAACCAAGGAAGGGAAAACTGCTCCCTCAACGCAAGTAACTTCAGGAGAGAAATTAATTGCTTTGAGAGGCCAACCCCAAATGGTGTGTGCTCGAGTATAAGTCATTTTTCCTCCAATGGAGAGCAAGGCTATTGAGGGAGAGAGAGAGGTTTAACCCATTTGGGTGCATGCCTGCCATAAAACACTCTATTTTTCCTTCTTCCTTCTCTGTTCTTTTGTTTTATCTTTTCTCTCTATTTTCTTTCTTTCTTTCTTTTTTCTCGCCTTTCTTTTCTTAATCCTCCTCCCCCCCACCTTTCTGTACACAGCCGCGAGTCCCTTATACAGATCCCCCCGTGACTGATTTTACTCTTCTAGCCCTTTAATGACCCTTGTCTGACATGGGAACCTTTTACCAACTACTGACTGAGTCAATGGTTTTGACTACCACCATTGACTTGTGGCTTTCAGACAACGAAGGTTCCTTTTCTACTCGTCCAGTGTGTATCCTCTCCCTCTCTGTCTCTTATGGCATGCACCCAATGGTTCTTACCCACCCTTGCCTCTTTTAGGTGACATGTCATCCCAACAAGACTGTGCCCACCGAAAGAGCCTGGGCAAGAAACACAAGAATGGGTTTCCACTCCTCTCCCCATAGCCAGACCGTGCCCTCACCCATAACCTCACCCTTTCCCATAATGGCTGCGTATAGGCTGGTGATGCCTAGGTCGTACGCATGCTTTTCCTTTTTGATATTTCATACGTTAACCAAGATCTGAGAATGGGTGCGCATATCCTACCGTGCGCTTTTTGGCCTTTTCTGGTGTGGATTGCATCTCCGGCAGGCCAACGTTTATGACTTGTCCCTTTCTTTGGAGGGTTGGGCCTTGTTGGATCATTGGGCCTCTCTTTAGTTTGGGTGTTTGTTTCGTGGCTTGGCATCTCCTGCCATACCAAATTGTTATTCATGCTGCTTATCTCAATCCTGCCGGGTTCTTTTGGGCCTGCCGTGTGTTTTTCTTCTCAGTAACCCAGTATACTTACCGGGCCTCTTCTTTCACTACTTACAGGCTCCAATGTCCCTTTTTTCTTGTGGGCATCCTTGGCCCATTTTTTTAGTTCTGTTTCACCCACGGGCTTTTGCTAACTCATTTTGGGCTTCCTCAGCCCAATTACTCTATACTTCGTCCTTTGGGCTTATGAGTTCTCCATTAGCCTCTTACTCTCTTTGTTTTCATTGCATTGGGCTTGCTGTGCCCCATTCTTACTTTTCTTCATACTTCCCATAGGTTTGTTTCTTCTCTCTTTCCAGGCTTATTCAAGCCCGTTTGCTTCTTCTGGACCCATCTCATGGACCCATGAGCCATTCATTCCTGTCATGACTTCTGTCTACTATTTCTTCTAGTCTGCCCATGTTGTTGGCCTTTTGTCTTACTGGGCTTTGTCAAAAAAATGAGCCTCAACAATTACTATTTGGAGAATTTCCAGGGGTCTTATTCTAGAGTGAAAGAACATTTGTTGAGATTTCCCAGCTAAGGGATAACATCATTCTCTATGGTTTCAAATGAGTATATTGCAGAGATTCAACAATTAAAAGATACTGCTATTCATAGAAGAAGAAGTGTAGGCTAGTAAATTTACTCCCTCAATCTAGTGTTGGTTCTACTTCTACTACTCTTGGTCTTATTCTTATTGACACTACAACTACAAGTCAACCAGCATTCTTCCATACAAGAAATATGGCAAAAAATTCTCATTTAGAAAAGGCTTTTAATAATAAATGTTGAGATCATCTAGATAGTCTTATTGCTAGGACACTTTATTCAATTGGCTTACCCTTCCATTTTGCTAGGAACCTATATTTTATTGAGATGATGAAATATGCAGCAAATAATAATATATAGGGTTATGTTTCTTCGGGTTACAATAGCTTTAGAACAACCTTTTGCAAAAGGAAAGGGGAAATGTTGAGATGTTGTCGAGGACAATAAAAGATACTTGGAAACAAAGGGGTTTGAGCATAGTAAGTGATAGGTGGATGAATGCCCAAAAAATGTCACTTATCAATTTTATGTCTACATCAAAAAGGAGGCCAATTTTCTTAACAAACATTGACGGTGCAAAAGAGTACAAACACAAGCACTATATTTCTCAGTTGTTTCTAGAATGCATAGCTGAGGTTGGACGTCAAAATGTTGTCCAAATCATTACTAATAATGTGGCAGTTATAAAGTTAGCTGGGTCTATTGTTGAAGCTAAATATCCTCATATATTTTGGACTCCCCGTGTTGTGCATACACTTAATCTAGAAAATACTCTTCTCAAAATGAGACTGTTTATAAGAATAAAATTGGATTACAAAAGTTGATGAAGATGCATTTTTCATATGTATTTTCATAATGAATCACTTCATGAGATTGGTGATGTTGAATTAACTTGCATTTGAAATTATTTAACGTTGCTAAAGCATGATTTGCTTCAACATTAGTTATGCTTAAGAGATTGAAACTCATAACAAGTCTTCAAAACATGGTCATTTGTGAGCAATGGTCGGCTTATAGGGAAGATGATGTTGGAAAAGCGGCAACTATGAAAGAATTGGTTTTAAATGATTTGTGGCGAGACAAGGTTGACTACATTCTTTGATTCACAGAACCTAAATGATTTGTGGTGAGGGAATTGGTTTTGCCAAAGGGTTGTTCTTAAGCTATTGTAACTAGGAGAAACATAACCCAATATATTATTCTTTGCTGCATATTTCATCATTTCAATAAAATACAGGTTACTAGCAAATTGGAAGGGTAAACTGACTAAATAGAATGTCTTAGCGATAAGACTATCTAGATGCACTCGACAATTATTGTTAAAAGCATTTTCTAAAGGAGAATTTCTAGCCATTTTCCTTGTATGGAAGAATGTTGGTTGACTTGTAGTTGTACTATCAGTAAGAATAGGACGAGGAGTAGTAGAAGTAGAATCAACACCAGATTGAAGGAATAAAGGTACTAGCCTAGACTTCTTCCTTTGAATAGCCATATCTTCTAATTGTTGCATCTCTACAATATACTCATTTGAAACCTTAGAGCATGCTTTTTTTTTTTTTCTTTTTTCTTTTTTTGTTGAGAAACTGCAAACAATTCCATTAATTAGTGACAACAATTACATTGTGGAGAAGAGCTTATTCAAGAAAACAAGGAATCTCTTCAATCCAAACCAAGAAATCAACAATGCGAAGGGCATGTTTTGCTAAAATGTGAGCAGGCCTATTGCCCAGCCTTCCTACATGCGAAAAGGCTACCCTATGAAATTCATGTGATGCAGCCATGGAGCAGTACACCAGTACAGCAACAGCAGTAGGGGGAGGCGATATTTCCTTGAGAGCATTGATGAGAGTTAGGGAGTCTGATTCAATCACAAAATCCTGGATGAGCATATCCTTTGCAAATTGCAAACCAAACTCAATGGCTTTAGCTTCGACCTCAATAGCACCTAAAGGAGCAAGAATCTTCTTGCTGCAAGCCCCAATCAACCTGCCATCTTCATCCCGAATAAGGATTCCCACACCAGTCGATTTTTGAGCTACAAAAACAGCTCCATCCATATTTATCTTAAAAGAGTTTAGAGGTGGAGGGGACCACGATGCAGGGCATTTCACTTCCTGCATAATTGTGGCTGTTTGGCTGGACTGGTACTCCACCAAATAGTCCAGAGCACCATAAATTACTGCCTGCACCTTTTTCTTTGCCCCACCAGTCCTTACCTCATTCCTATTATTCCACAAACCACATGAGATCATGATAATCTTCTCAACCACTTCTTGATCCCACTTAGCCACCATAACTGCATGCCAAAGAAGATCCATAAAAGAGTTGAAATGTAAATTGTGACTCGCCGGTATAAGATTAGACAAGGACCGGGTCTCTTGAGCTCTAGGAAAAGACCAAAACAAGTGACCCGATGACTCCACATTTGCCTTACACTCTTCACATCAACTTTCTGACAGGACCTTCCTTTTCTCAAGAATATCCTTTGTGGGCAAGATGTTTTTACAAGCTCTCCAAGTAAAATGACGGACCTTGTGAGGTACATTAAACCGCCATAAGTGCTTCCAAAACTTCCTTAAACTGCTCGCATCAGATACAGCCCCCGAATCAGACCCCGACTTAATATCTACAGCAATCTTGTAGGCGCTTTTCACACTAAAGCATCCCATAGTTGATTGTGTCCAAACTTGCCTATCATCGGGAAGCCTAGAACTCAAGGCGATTCCTTGTATCACTTCAGCTTCATAAGTGAGGAAAAGACTTTGGACAAGCTCCTCTTTCCATACACCAGCCTCAACATTTATCAATACATCCACTGCGGCATTCCTTTGACAGATAGTCTCAGTAGTTTTACGTTTTGGGCCTTCTATCCCAGCTTGGCCTACTTCCATCATATCCTTAATGTGCCTATTCAGTCTAGTCCACTGCCCTTTTTTTGTTTCCCTCTTGATTGCAAGCCCATCAGCCTTTTTGCCTTTCTCACCCACCCCTCTTGATAATTTTCCGGATTCGGATCCGGATCCTCTCCATTTCCCTTTGAAATGGAGCGGCTCCAGTACACGATGAGGATTTCTTTGAACATTATCAAGGGCCAAATACCTGTCATGTCATTTAAAATGTTGTTGAGGGTCATTTTTGAAATAGGCAGAAGGCAGCCCAACTCAGAGATACGGGCAGCAGATAAGTGGCAGGCTAAGAAGAAATCATTGGGCTCAAATGGCGGGAATAATGGATCACAGGCCCTTAATATAAATAAATGGGTCTTGAAGAAGTAAATGGGCCTTAAAAAGGCCCGGAAAGAAAGAAAACAGCACCCATGGGCGGTATGTGGTATGGAAAAGTGAGAATGGGCCGCGGTAGGCCCAGAGTAATGTAAACAAAGAAAGTAGGGGATAATGGCAAGCCCATGAAACCCAAGGATGAGAATGAGGAAATTGGGCTAGGGAAGCCCAATTGAGATAGTAAATGCCCATGGGATGCGAAGTTAGTAAATGGACCAAGGAAGTCTAAAGGAAGTAAATGGGCCGGATAGGCCCAAGTGAAAAGAAAGGGGCATTGGAGCCCACAAGCGAGAACACCATTGGCCATATTAAGACACTGGGGGGAAAGAAAGGAACGGCAAGCTTAAAAAGAGGCCCAGTAGGAACAAATCACCGCGGCAGGAAAGGCCGAGTAACACGATGGGAAAACTAAGACAATTAAAGAATTGGGCTGAAGAGAAACATGAAGCCCAGTACTCGGTAAAGCCCAGACCCTATGGAAGTAGGAAACGAGAGTAACAACCAGGAAAGAGCCAAGAACGGACGGCAGGCAATACAAATAAAGTGTCTAGCACATGGCAGATGCATGAACAGCAGGCAGATTTCTGAAATATACACGCGCAACGCCCAGGCACCACTAGCCTATACCCAGCCAATACAGGACATGGTGGGGTTGTGGGTCAGAGGTAAGAGGGCATGGTTTGGAGGTGGGGAGAGGGGAAGGCCTGTTTTGAGGTTCCTACTCAAGCTCTTTTGGGGAATACATCCTGCTAGGATGACATACCACCCAAAAGAGGCAAGGCTGAGTAGGAACCAATAGGTGCATGCCATGAGGGATAGAGAGAGAGAGATATCACTGTGGCAAGAAGAGGCACCGCGGCAGGCTAACAGACAGAAGGTTGTCTATGTCTGTGAAGGGGAACTCGTAGATGAACAGTAATGGTCGGCGAGTGCGCCCAGACCAGACAAAGATGGTTAGGGGGTAGAATGGTAAAATTCAGTCACGGCAGACACTATAAAGGAAGCCTCTGCCGTGTACAACAGAGGATGAGGCAGGGGAGCAATACAAGAACAAAAAAGAAAAACACTTTGTAACAGACTTAGAAAAACAAAGGAGTATAATACTAAAAAACTATCATTGTGGGAATCACTAAGAAAGAACTAGAAAAGTAAGAAAGAAAGAGAGGAAAAAAATGAGTGTTAGTGGCATGCACCGATAGGTCCCTTCCCTTCTCTCCCTTTCAAGTCCCTGCTCTCTTATAGAATCGTCCTGGGCATTATTTATTCAGGTCCACCTCTCTCAAACCCATTAATTTCCATGGCAGGAATTTCCTTTTCCTTGGAGGTTAATCATTTTTTAGAAGAGGCGTTCTCCCTCTCTAACCTTGCCCCGGTGGACCGAACTGAGTTTATCCCCTTTATTCATTGATTAAATTTCGTTTCCATTTTGCTTTTACTACTTTACGTGTCAAAATTATTCATATTATTGTAATTGTGGACCATTCGATCATTCGTTGTTAAAAGAATTATCTGGTCATTCCAGAATAAATTTGCTCTGTTTTTATCAATTATGCCTGTCTACCGCAAGCTTTTCTGAAACAGCATTGCCAGCCACAAACGCTCGCCTGGCAGACGAGGCCTAGCTTGTGCACAAGCCGGCCAAGTTGAGTTCCAATTAGACCAATCTCGACTCCCGCAATCCAGAACACTCGGGCCTACAACCACAAAGGGGCGGCCCAACCCAACATGGTAAAAAAGGCCCCTACATTAAATTGGCGACTCCACTGGGGAGTTGAGAAATAGTTCAGGGACAAGAGCCCTCGCAAGCAAATGCCTCCGAAGTCTAGGACAACACGGAATATGAGTGATGTACCCTCATAAGCAGAGTCCAGGCCTACAACGGCCCACCAACCACAGCCTAATCAGGTAGAAGGTGCTAACGAGATGGGGACTGGACCCTAACCTCCCCCTAGGATCCCCGCCAACAACGCCAACACCTTTGTGGAAGTATTGCAGGCTCTACAGCATTCGCAGCAGCAAATGATGGAAGAAATTCGTCAGTTAAAGACGAATAGAACCAAGGAGAAAGGAAGCCAGCATGATCCAGATCATGCGGCGGAAGAGACACTAATGGGAGGTGTCCTACAGAATACGGATCAACGTTTTATTACTATGGTAGAAGTAGCAGCTCTCCTGGAGCAAGAGAGAGCCAGAGGACCAAAAGAAAGATTCTACGCACATAGACCCCCATACCCACTAAGGGTGCTCAGTAAACCATACCCTGAGAGGTATGAACCGCGAGTCTTCGTACAATATGATGGCAGGAAGGGAAGTGCTATGGAGCACGTGAGCAAATTCATCGATACGCTTGGTCCTTATGCCGCAAACGAAGACTTATGACTTCGAGAATTTTCTAAATCATTGTGTGACCGAGCTTATACCTAGTACATTGGCTTAAAGCCAGGGTCGATCCCAACATGGGATGATATGGTAGATGTATTTTGTACCAAGTACTTCCACGGAGAAGAAACGATGACACTTGCGACGCTACAAGCGACCAAGTAAAGGAGTGGCGAAGACTTAATGGAGTACATCAAGAGATTTAAGGACATAGCACTCGACTGCTATGACCATTGCGAAGAAAGGACACTAGTGGAGATGTGTATGACGAACATGATCAGGGAGTACAGGGCAGTTTTGGAAAACCTCGAAATCTCCCAGTTCGCGTAGTTATTACAGAAGGCAAGAAAAACTACCCAGTCCGTAAAGCCAAGCACAGACAAAAGAAGCGCCCCGCAAGCGATGGCGGTGTCCATCGATGAGCGGAGGAGAAAGACCGACGAGAGAGAATACGATACTCCCCCGTCAATACCATGCACCGCGAAAGAATTAGACGTACTGCTAGACAAATGGATAGCAGATGGCGTTTTCAAACCTAACCAAGTTGCTAGGGAGCCCACAGAAGAGGAAAGGAGGGACCCGCATTTTTGTCGTTTACACAACTATGTCCAACATCCTACCGTAGAATGTTGGGCACTCCGCAGACTGGTGCACCGCAGGATAAAGGAAGGGACTTTAGAACTATCCCAGCAAGAGGTCCAAAGAAACCCACTCCCAAATCACAAAGGGAAGGATGTAGTAGCAGTGGTGATTTGTGCGGATCCAGGGGATGACGAAGGAGAAAATTCGGCCCTGCCTGCCACAGCGATTACTACTTTACAGCAGAGCTCCAAATTCAAAAACTTATTTGATCAGCTAGGCCTTACAACAAAGGAAAGAAAAGTAGCTACCGAGGCTCTAGTAAGCATTGCCTCTGGGGCAGGGGTAGAATGTTTATCAGTGGAAGTTCAAGATAACAGGGCCCTTTTACAAGAGTCAACCAAAATCACCTTCAGTGATGAAGATATGGAAGTGAGGTACTCAGAACACAGGAGACCTCTCTATCTGGCAGCATCCATAAATCAAATCCCCATAAAAAGATCCTTAGTATATACGGGCGCTTCCGTAAATCTCATCCCGCTGAGCACTCTACAAGCTGTGGGGATTTCAGAAAGGAAGATCCAGGGGTGTCCAATAGAGGTGACAGGATTCGGTGGAAGGGGAGAGTACGCCGTAGGCCATATCCAGTCATGGTTAAAAGTGGGACCCATAGCTTCTCTAGCTCGGTTCCACGTGGTAAAAACGGAAGTCTCGTACCATATACTCTTGGGGCGACCATGGTTACATAAACACAGGCTAGTCCCATCCACCTACCACCAATGTGTGAAAGGACGGATGAACGGTAGGATGATACGCATAGCAACAAATCACTCACCATTTGAGCAGGCAGAAGCTTATTTAGTAGAAACCATATTCTACGATCAATGGGCTCCATCCGGGGAAAATTCAGTATCAAGACCACAGGATACCTTCGTACCTAAATGGAGAGACATCCAGGATGATCCCGAGCCTGACCTAAGGGAGTTATTGGCTCAAAAAAGGAAGAGGAAGGAAGCGCCAACCGCAGACCCAGAGAATACACCTCACTGCGTCAGGATCCGAGGTCCCGACAGCAGGATAGTGTATAAATTATGAAGGTGCGAGGGGCCCACGAGTAAGACGCAGGAGGGCCCCACCCATGAACCGCAGCAAGAGAATTTGGGGTGTTGCGTGGTTCAAGAAAAGTAAGAAGAAGAAAGTGAGGAAAATGAGGAAATTGTGACAAAAAAGGAAGTACAGGTTATGGCAGAAGAAGAAATGGAAGAAGTCGACTTAGGGTCTGTTTCACAGGGACCAAGGCCTATCCTAATCAGTGCAAGTTTGACAGGAATGGAAAAAGGAGAACTGGTGTTACTCTTAAAAGAATTTAAAGGCATCTTTGCATGG
Organism: Quercus suber; assembly: GCF_002906115.3. Classification (NCBI taxonomy): domain Eukaryota; kingdom Viridiplantae; phylum Streptophyta; class Magnoliopsida; order Fagales; family Fagaceae; genus Quercus; species Quercus suber. The sequence goes on along the minus strand of NW_027069679.1, from coordinate 907,653 downwards.
GAATACAATGAAATGCCGGGGTTAGACCCTAGGCTAGTTGCACATACGTTGAATGTGGACCCAGAGGCTAGGCCAATCGCCCAGCCTGCCAGGACATTCCACACGGAGATAGAAGGACAAATAATCAAAGAAGTGCAGAAACTACTTGCCACATGATTCATTAAGCCCATCCAACACCTACGATGGCTATCCAACATCGTGCCCGTGAAGAAGAAGAGCAGCCAGATAAGGTGTTGTGTAGATTTCAGGAATCTCAACAAAGCCTGTCCAAAGGATGAGTTTCCCTTGCCAAACATGGATTTACTGATAGATTCTGCAGCAGGAAGTGCCATGTTTTCATTTATGGATGGGTTTAGCGGGTACAACCAAATCAGGATGGCCCCGAGAGATGCAAAGAAAATCACTTTCAGAACACTGTAATGCCCTTTGGATTGAAAAATGCGGGTGCCACTTATCAGCAGGTGATGACGGCCATATTTCACGACATGATGCATCGTGAACTGGAGGACTACGTGGATGGCATAGTAGTGAAATCAAGAAGGAGAGAGGAACAATTCCAAGTGTTGAGGAGAGTGTTCGAGAGGTGCAGAGCCTTCAAACTGAGAATGAACCCTCTCAAATGCGCGTTTGGAGTGTCCTCTGGGAAGTTCGTAGGCTTCTTAGTTCATAGCAGGGGGATAGACGTGGACCTTGCCAAAACTACGGCCATCACGACCATGAGACCTCCAAGCACAGTAAAGGAATTAAAGAGCTTCTTGGGGAAAGTCTCGTACATCCGAAGATTGATTCCCGAATTAGCATCAATCACCTCTGCTTTCACCAAGTTGCTCAAGAAGGGGCAGGATTTTGAGTGGGGAGAATTGCAGCAGGCAGCCTTCAAAAGGCTACAGCAGATCATGATGAACCTCCCCACAATGCAGGCTCCAATTCATAAGAAGCCACTGTTGCTCTACTTGGCTACCAATTCGTACGCCATTGGTGCGTTAATCGCCCAAGAGGATGGGGGAGGCATCGAACAACCAATATATTATATCAGTCGTGCCTTGAAAGATGCAGAAACCCGTTACCCAAGGGCAGAGAGGGCATGTTTAGCCATTGTATATGCTTCACAGAGGTTGCGCCATTATTTTTTGGCCTACGAAGTGTGGCTGATGACCAAATCCCATGCCATGAAAGCCTTGCTACAGCAACCGATCCTCTCTGGCAGGATATCCCAATGGCTGCTACAATTGTCACAATATGATTTAAAAATGAGGACACCCAGGGCGGTAAAAAGCCAGGCTATAGCAGACTTATTGGTGCAATTTCCAAGCGAGGAAGAATTCCCATTAGATGACGAAGTTCCGAGGGAAGTAGCCATGGTAGAAGAAACTAGAAAACACTGGGTAATGAAATTTGATAGGTCCTCCACCACCCAATCTGGAGGGGTGGGAGTAGTTTTGTACCATGGAGAAGACGAAACGGTAGCACTGTCATTCAAATTAGAATTTCCCTGTTCAAACAATACCGCAGAATACAAAGCCTATTTAACTGGGTTGGCCACGGCTCTCGAAATGGGAGTCAAACACTTAAAGGTATTAAGCGATTCGAATTTGGTGGTCTGCCAGGCCAACGGGAGCTTCTCCTTGAAAGAACCCAACCTAGCCCCATACAGAGCAATGGCCCAGAAGATGGAGGAAAAGTTTTTAACTTTTGAAATAGAGCACGCTCCCAGGAATGAAAATCGGTTCGCAAACGCGTTAGCCGCGCTAGGCTCATAAATAATATTCGAAGGAGATAGCACCAAAGTAGAGGTCAGCAAAAGGAGAGAATCGATAATTGATGCGTTGGGAAAGGAATTCCGAGAGGAACGGTGCGACAGGGACTGGCGGATTCCCATAACAGAGGCGTTGGTAAATGAAGATGACACCGCAGGACTGAAGGCGCTAAAAGACTATGCACTAGTGAAAGGGGAATTGTACCGCAAGATGCCAGGTGGGGACTTGACCAGATGTATAAAACTAGAGGAGGCCCAAAAAAAGCTGAAAGAAGTCCACGACAAAACTTGCGGATCCTGCGGAGAGGTCAGCCTTTACCGCAGGCTTCAAAGGGCAGGCTTTTATTGGCCAAACATGGGCAAAGACGCGGACCAAGTCCAAACTCAGTGTGGGGCCTACCAACTTGCGGCAGACAGGGAAGAAAGTTATGTTGTGTTCACCTGCGAAGGCTGGAGAGACCCATTTATGCAGTACCTGACAAAAGGCATCCTGCCGCAGAAACATAGTGAAAAATACAAACTTAGGAGGTTGGCAACATGCTACTTCATGCAAAATATGATCCTTTTCAAAAAGGGATATGATGGGGACCCCTTGAGATTTTTGGGCCCTAAAGAAGCAGGAGAAATGGTGAAGGAGGTACACTCGGGAGAATGTGGGGAACATCAGGGAAAGAAGAAACTTTATAGGTGCTTGCTACAGATGGGCTATTACTGGCCTACCATGAAGAAAGATACGGCAGAATTTGGGAAAAAGTGCCACAGTTGTCAAGTACAGGCCAACTTAATCCACACCCATCCGCAGAATTTACACAGCATGGTGACCCCATGGCCTTTCCACACTTGGGGGCTTGATTTGGTAGGACCGGTTAACCCACCATCACAAGGATATATATGGATATTGGTGGCTACGGAATATTTTACTAAGTGGGTAGAGGCGGTGCCACTACGCAAAGCCATCAAAGGAGCGGTGGCAAACTTTATCAAGGAAAACATAATCGTGAGGTTTGGGGTACCCCACAGAATCATCAGTGACAATGGCACACCTTTTGCCAACAGTGAAGTAAGGAAGATGCTAGAATTCTACCAAGTTAAACACCACCGATCATCACCTTATTATCCTCAAGGGAATGGGCAAGCGGAGGCAACCAACAAAACCCTTATAAAAATTATCAGTAAAATGAGCCAGGAGTACATGGGAGGATGGGCAACGCATCTGCCAGACGCCCTTTGGGCTTGCAGGAATTCACCTAAGTCAGCCACAGGTTTTTCACCTTTTTCCTTGGTCTATGGCACTGAAGTGGTGAGCCCAATAGAGGTGATGACCCCGTCCCTGAGGGTCATGCAAATGCAAGAAAAAGGAAGAGAAGAAGAAGGAGTATTTGCAGGAGAAAGGTGTGAAGACCTAGAGGGACTTGATGAATAAAGAGAAAAGGCTCAGGAACGCAGCCGTAGATATAGGCAAAAAATGACTGAAGCTTACGGCAGGATGACTAGGGAGAGGGTATTCGTGGAAGGACACCTTGTTCTAAAAGTGGCAGACTATGTTAGAAGAGGCCTGGCAGGACCATCCAAGTTTGCACCAAAATGGGAAGGGCCCCTTGTGATAAGAAGGCACACCCAAGCGGGTACTACCGTTTGACTCAGACGGATGGCAAGGTTTTGATGGATCCCATCAATGGGAAATGGTTGAAACGATATTATGCCTAAGAAGAAAACTCATGTGGTTGTCTTTATTTTTCTTCCTTTGTTGTGCTAAAAAAAAAAAACTTTATGTTTCCTTTTACCTTTCCATTTTCAAGTGACTGTGTCACAACAAAATTGTAATTTGTTTTCAGAAGGATGTAATGAAAAGCACTAAGTATTATCATCACATGTCATAGAAAAGTAAAGTGTGGCATCACAAAGTTAAGTTACAAACCCAAACTATGGCAAACTAGCCAAATAGGTACTATAAAAGAGCATAGTGTGCTAGATAAAGTCATAAGGAAAAGGAAACAACAAAATAAGGGAGAAGCTGCATCATCATCAACGAAGTCTGGAAATGAGAGGCTGGTCTCCAAAACGGTCGGACCCACCAACACTGGAAAGAAGGCGCTCACGACGGCCCTCCAAGTCTGCCATCTCCTTCCTCAGGATCTCAAGGCGCGAGTCAATGGCATCAACAGTAGGCCGGACCCTCCTCATGAAAACGGCCCGGGCAATCTCTCGAAGGTAATCCAAAATGAACTCCACAGCAAAATCGATGCTGACAAGCTCCTGCACCGCAACCCTCCACTAAAGGATCCTCTTGGTAGAAATGGTATCAACAAAGCTATGCTCGATGTCATTCAACACGCTCCCCAACATCTTCAAAAAATGCTCTCTAACGGATCAGGCAAGCCAGAAGCCCTGCATGAAGTCCCCACGGTTGCTATAGATCATCTCCAAATGGGAAACACAGTCCTCAGGGACTCTAAAGCCATGAAAGTCCACATAAGAGGGCCTGGAGCCCTAGAAAGCTGCAAGATCAAGGTCATTGACTTCGGGCTGGTCAAAGAGTACAAAGAAGGCAACAGCCTTGCCCACGGGGTCTGGAAGGGCGGTGGAACTGCTGCCCGCTTCAAACTGAGGTGGAACTATAGGGAGTGGTCCTACCAAGAAAAGAAAAAAACACAAGGCATGAGATGAAGAACTAAAACAAACAAGAGAAAAGAAGGAAACAAAGCAACAAGGAGCAAAGGAAGAAATAGACAAAGGAAAGAAAGCTTACCAGAACCAGTAACAATGGGGGCTGTGGGAAGAACCGAAGCAGACACAGAAGGAATGGTAGAAACTGGCGCTGTAAATATGGCAAGAGCTAGTACAGAAAATACAACAGGTATGGGTGTTGTGGGCATGGCAGGAGTGGTTGCTGCAGGCACCCCTACACTTGCTGCGATGCCTAACCCTTCAAAGGTCTCTGCAAACAAAGAAAATAGACATGCAAATAAAATAAAAAAAGGAAGAGTGGGCCTAGCAAGAATAAAGAAGAAAGTGGACTTAATAAAAAATAAATAAATAAAAAGAGGGGAAGAAAATACCCATGAACCCAGCCTCGGGTGGGCATCCTCTTCTTCCTCAACTCAGAAATCCTCCTCAGCAGGATGGGCTCATCGCTAAGATCCTCAAGAATATCCTCGGACTCCTTGGAAGACAAATCAACATTGGGCCCGCGAGTGGCCGAACTGGGAATAGAAGAAGGAGTAACCACCAGGGAAGAACCGTCCTTCGTGGCCTCAAACAGAGTTGCAAAAGGGTCACTAGTAGAAATGACAAGAGGAGTGATAGGTAAAACAGCCTCGGTCTGAGTTATGGCGGGAGGAACACTTCCTTTGGAGTAGGTATCTCGACCGGAAATGGAGTGGTTTCTCTAACCCCCTCAGTGTGAGTACCCTCTTCTCTAGGTACCGATCCGGTGGGAGGGCTAGGAACCTCCGCAAGAATCCCATGTGCAGCCGCAGAAGTAATGGATGTCTGGAAAGCTTTACCAACCCTATCAAAAGAACCCACCACGGGTGTGCCATGGAGGGAGACATCTCCTCGATTGTGGGATGATAGATGGAAAGGGGTTCGGGCTGATCCTGGAAGACAAAAGAAGAAGGAAATGCATATATATACACACATGGTAAAAAAAATATAAAATAAAGAACCTACGGCTAATCAAGACAAATGAAGAACACGTGGTAGGTGAAATAGGTGTGAAAGAAAAAAAAAAAAAAAAAGGGAGAAAGGAAGATAGTGGAAATTACCTCAAATACAGGCTCGTCAACCTCGATAGGATGAGCGGCTGACACATCCTCCTTGTGCTTAAACTGCAAAGAAAATGGGGGACAAGAGGCAGTGTTAAAGAAGGAAAGCAGTAGGCACGACATGGGTTAGCAGTTAAAGTCAAAACACAGAAGACAATGGAAAATTTTCCTAACATAACGTACCCTTCGCTCAGTGGCAGACATAGGATGGGGAGTTGTTTTCCTCTTGCTACCCCGTGTCCTGCTAGAAAGGGGAGCACCTGTGGCTGGCTATGTAGCAGGCTTGGGCTTGCTTGCGGACTTGTGCTTGGGAGGAGTCTTCTTGGTCGTTGAAGGAATATTGGTTACTTTAACTTTCTTCTCCCAACCAGGGGGAAAATCACCCGTGAGCCAACGCCACCCTTTCTTCTCATTGTCCCACTCGAAAATGGCAGAACGGCTCTGTTTTTTGGCATAAGCTAAAACTGATCTGGAAGGCAGAAGCAACCGAGGGTTGGGAGAGACAAGCATGCTCAGCCCGTCATGAGGGATAACGGAAAAGCCACGACTACTTACCAACTCTTGCCCAAACGAGGTCATCACTGCCTGCCAATAGCCATGCATGGCAGGAGTGCAAAGGCCCTCTCTCGACGAACCAGGAACAGTAACAGCACTAAAGTGCTCTCTCCAAAAGTCAAAAGCAGTCTGCCGCAGGAAAGGATGAACTGAAGTAGGAGATTCTCTGAGATAGGAAAGGTCATCAAGGATATCCTGGTCCAGCCCAAATTGCCTCCTCACTCGGTTGGCAGGGTAGTGAATAAATTTAATACCCTCATCGGCCAAGTATGGCAGCCACCCAGCATTGGTAGCCACCAAATAAGTGATCCCCATCTCATCAAAACCGGCCAAAAGGGTGGTGGTCCCAACGATATCAGTGAACGGACCCATGGCAGAATCAACACATGTATAACCCTTACCTAAGCTTTTGTAAGCTCTCCAAGAAAAATCAATACTACTATCAAAAGACTCGACGATCAAGTGACCAAGGGGCTTCAGACCAGACCAACGAAAAGCCAAAGGGAAAACAAATTCAAACCTGCCACAGAAGTCAATAATCACTTGCGGACATGATTGGTACTTCTCGTTCGTGAAACGAATGGGCCTACATTTCGCTAAGTATTACGCACTGTGCTCGAACAACAATTGCTGCAGGATGGTGCTGTGAACAGAGGAAGTGACAATGTGGCAGGAGCCCGCCTGGCTCTCGTCACTCCGCAGGATGTCCAATTGAACATACAAATGCCCCAAGAACATGGGGGCTAGCGACAAACTCACTCCAGCGGCAAGCAGAAACGAACCAAAAACGAACTTGCAAAGCTAAAAAGCAACAAAGGCTGCATGATGGGCGGCGGTAGAAAACTTAGAGGAAGAACTGACCCAATATGATAGTTTGGCATTCCCGGCCATCCTCTTTCTCAACTCGGCCTCAATGGCCTCTTCCTCTGAAGAAAGCTCTATAGTGGCAAGATCAGTATCACCAAGGATCGGCAGGAGTAGTTGGTTGGCCACATCTTTAAGAGTCACAGTCAGTTCGCCCAGGAGAAGAAGAATGTGTGGGTGGTGGCGCACCACTGGCGGACCAAGTGGCGAAGGTTATAAAGGTCTCGAAAATTGGAAAGACTCCGTGATAAAACGATGGCCTTCAAAATGCCGGCCTGCTGTAGCAAACCCATAAAGGCTGTATCGGATAGTTCTCAGTCAACCCACTCCTTCCAACCCAAGGCCGTGCCTGACCCAAACTCGAAATGAATTGGCACAGGAAGAGAGACACCCTGACGAATAACCAAATCGGAAATAGAAGAAGACACCAGAGCCCAAGAGATATTGAGGTTTCGTCTACACATGGTGATCCACACGCGGCTTAACGGCGGTGGCACATAATCGATGAGGACCTCGGGGAAGTGTGGGTAGGCATTATACCAGGGATCGATCAAAGGAGCGCACTCACTGTCTGCGTTGCGTGGCACGTCTTCTTCATCGGAATGATCGGACTCGGAGTACATGGCCTCCTCACCCATTTCTTGTCTGGCAGGAGGATCAAGAATTTTCTTTTTCCCTTTGCAATGGGAAGAACTCTGACTTTTCACCGACGCCATTGTGCGATGATTCAAGCAAAGTAACAGGGGTATGGGTGCGCGAAGAAGAGAAGACAGTAAAGGAAGAGGGACGGACACAATGTTTTGGGAAAGGAGGTGTTTGTGTTTGATTTTCGAAGAGACTCTCTTCTTAAATACCTGAGTCATTAATACCGGCCTGAAGGAAGGCGACTGGTCAGCCATCGAAAGAAGAATGAAATTAATGAAGCAGCAGTTGGGTCTTAAGATAACTGCCATTCTGGGAAAATCGAAGAGTCACCACTGTTCACGGCAGGAAAAGAAATATATATATATACATGAAGGGGCCCACAGTTTTAAAAAGCCCGCAAAGGAAAAGAAAGAAGGGAAAAAAAAGGGGGACAGAAAGGTCTTTTTATTCACATACGGACCGCAGGAATGCTCCATATGTTCAGGGGGCTAAATGTTGAGGGTCATTTTTGGAATAGGCAGAAGGCAGCCCAACTCAGAGATACGGGCAGCAGATAAGCGGTAGGTTAAGAAGAAACCATTGGGCTCAAACGGCGGGAATAATGGATCATAGGCCCTTAATATAAATAAACGGGTCTTGAAAAAGTAAGTGGGCCTGAAAGGCCCGGAAAGAAAGAAAACAGCACCCATAGGCAATATGTGGTATGGAAAAATGAGAATGGGCCGCGGCAGACCCGAAATAATGTAAACAAAGAAAGTAGGGGATAATGGCAAACCCATGAACCCCAAGGATGAGAATGAGGAAATTGGGCCAGGGAAGCCCAATTGAGTTAGTAAATGCCCATGGGATGCGAAGTTAGTAAATGGACCAAGGAAGTCCAAAGGAAGTAAATGGGCCAGATAGGCCCAAGTGAAAAGAAAGGGACATTGAAGCCCACAAGCGAGAACACCAGTAGCCATATTAAGCCACTGGGGGAAAGAAAGGAATGGCAGGCCTGAAAAGAGGCCCAGCAGGAACAAATCGCCGCGGCAGGAAAGGCCGAGTAACACGGTGGGAAACTAAGACAATTAAAGAATTGGGCTGAAGAGAACACAAAGCCTAGTACTCGGTAAAGCCCAGACCCTATGGGAGTGGGAAACCAGAGTAACAACCAGGAAAGAGCCAAGAACGGACGGCAGGCAATACAAACAAAGTGTCCAGCACACGACAGATGCATGAACAACAGGCAGATTTCAGAAATATACATGCGCAAGGCCCAAGCACCACCAGCCTATACCCAGCCAATACAGGACATGGTGGGGTCATGGGTCAGAGGTAAGAGGGCATGGTTTGGAGGTAAGGAGAGGGGAAGGCATGTTTTGAGGTTCCTGCTCAAGCTCTTTTGAGGGATACGTCCTGTTGGGATGACATACCACCCAAAAGAGGCAAGGCTGAGTGAGAACCAATAGGTGCATGCCATGAGGGATAGAGAGAGAGAGAGAGAGATATCACCGCGGCAGGAAGAGGCACCGCGACAGACTAACGGACAAAAGGCTGTCTGTGTCTGTGATAGGGGAACTCGCAGACGAAACAGTAATGGTCAGCAAGTGCGCCCAGACCAGACAAAGACAGTTAGGAGGTAGAATGGTAAAATTCAGTCATGACAGGCACTATAAAGGAAGCCTCTGCCGTGTACAAGAGATACAGCAAGCAAGAGAGCAATACAAGAACGAAAGGAAAAAACACTCTGTAACAGACTTAGAAAAACAGAGGAGTACAACACTAAAAACTACCATTGTGGAAATCACTAAGAAAGAACTAGAAAAGTAAGAAAGAAAGAGAGAAAAAGAGCGAGTGTTAGTGGCATGCACCAATAGGTCCCCTCCCTTCTCTCCCTCTCAAATCCCTACTCTCTTCTAGAATCGTCCTAAGCATTGTCTATTCAGGTCCGCCTCCCTCAAACCCATTAATTTCCGCGGCAGGAATTTCCTGTTCCTCAGAGGTTAATCGTTTTTGAGAAGAGGCATTCTCCCTCCCTGACCTTGCCCCCACAGACCAAACTGAGTTTATCCCCTTTATTCGTTGATTAATCTTCATTTCCATTTTGCTCTTACTACTTTACGTGTCAAAATTATTCATATTATTGTGATTATGGACCATTCGGTCATTCATTGTTAAAAGAATTATCTGGTCATTCCAGAATAAATTTGCTCTGTTTTTTATCAATTATGTCTGTCTGCTGCAAGCTTTTCTAAAACAGCACTGCCTGCCGCAAGCACTCGCTTGGCAGACGAGGCCTAACTTGTGCACAAGCCGGCCAAGTTGAGTTCCAACTGGACCGGTCTCAACTCCCACAACCCAGAACACTCGGGCCTACGACCACAAAGGGGTGGCCCAGCCCAACACGGTAAAAAAGGCCCCTACACCCTAGAACCCATTTAACCCTTTTTTTGAAAACATCTACGCCTTTCCTCAAACCTTTCCAGGTAGATAAACATGGAAGTTTTGACTCATTCCTAGAAGTTAATCCTCGAGCCGTACTTGAATCTAAGAACTTTTTCCCATTGAGAATCCTTCTCAGTGTGATATCTCTAGTTGAGTTTAGCTAGGAGTGCCATGTTTCTCCCTTTCGCCGATTGGAGCCCCAAACCACCTAAATCTTTAGGCTTGGTAACTGTCTCCCAGTTGACCCAGTGCATTTTCCTATTGTGCTCAGAGGACCCCTAAAGAAAATTCCTATTGACTTTGTCTATGCCATTAAGAATTTTGTTGGGTAAATAATTACTTTGCATAACATAGCTAGGAATGGCTGAAGACGAAGCTTGAATAAGAACCATTCTCCCTGCCATAGAAAGCAAACTAGCCTTCCAACCTGCAAGTTTCTTTTTAACCCTATCCAAAATGGACCCAAAATCATGTCTCTGCCTCCCTGGGTGTTTTATAGGAAAACCCAAATACTTGCCGAAATTGGTGGTAGCATTGAATCCCAAAATGCTAGTTAACACATCTCTTTGATCTAGGTTAACATTAGGAGAAAAGAAAACCCGAGACTTAGCTTCACTAATTTTTTGCTCAGATTTCTTACAAAAATCTTGGAGGATAGAGTTGATGGTAGCACAATTTTCTGGAGTCGCACTGGCAAAAAAGACCAAGTCGTCTGCAAAGAAAAGATGTGAAAAAGCCAGACTACTTCAGGATGCTTTAATAGGGGTCCATAACTTGGCAGCACATTTCTCCTCAATTAAATGACCCAAAAACTCCATGCATAGGATGAAAAGATAGAGGAAGAGAGGATCACCTTGCCTAATACCTCTCGAGCGCAGGAAAGGGTTAAGACTACCACCATTCAGGAGAAGAGAAGTGGACATAGAGGTGACGCAACTCATAATGAGCTTAATGAGATTTTCCGGGAAGTTGAAGAGAGTGAGCATCTCCCTAATAAAGCTCCACTCAATTCTGTCGTAGGCTTTTTCCAAATCGATCTTGATGGCCATGATCCCTCTATTTACTTTGGTTCTTCCAATGGTGTGAATTAATTCTTGGACAATGATAACATTATCAACACCTCTCCTTCCTGGAACGAAAGCTTTTTGGTAAGGAGAGACAAGCTTGTCTAAGTGAGGTCTGATCCTGGCAACTAAAATCTTGGTGATTATCTTGTAAACTGAATTGCATAAACTAATTGGTCTATAGTTTCCAATAGTTTCCGGACCTTGAATCTTAGGAATGAGAACAATATGAGTATTGTTGAGGTACTCAGGAATTTTCCTATCAATGAAGACCTTTTTAACCTCCTTCCTCACAAACTCCCCCACAATGAGCCAAAATCTTTGGGAGAAACTAGCATGTAACCCATCCGGACCCGGGGCCTTGTAAGGTTTCATGGACCAGAGAGCCTCCATAATTTCTTCAGTGGAAACCATGGCATCAAGTGATTGCTTTACCTCCTCTGATAGCTTAACATGCCACTGATCCAAGCAGAGGGGTTCCAAGAGACCATAACTTGTTCAGTTGTGTACAAAGTATGGAATCCTGTCCTAAAATGCTCCATGACCTCCCTTTCCTCAATGAGCCACAATTCCCTTTCATCTTTGACTACCACAATGTGATTTCTTTTCCTCCGGGCAAGGGTAGAAACATGGTAGAAGGAGGTGTTCCTATCTCCCTGGACCATCCAATTCAACCTAGATTTCATCATCCAGAGATCACACTCGTGGTCCAAAATAGTTTCCAACTCACTAAGGAGCTGATTCTCGAGACAAATAAGAGAGGAGCTAGGATTGTCGGACAGCGCCTTCTAGGTGCCATAAATTCTGGCCATAATTCTCTTTTTCCTCTAATGAATGTTACCAAAGTGGTTTCTAATCCATGCTGATGCATCCTTGGAGAAACAATCAATGGACTCAGCTAAATCCCTATTCCCATTCCAAGCTTTGGACACAACAGAGGGAAAGGAGATGTCGGAGAGCCAAAATTCTTGAAACCTGAACGGCCTAATAAGCTTAGCTGTACTGACTGGCAGAGCTTCCATGAGAACAGGGCAATGATCAAAGTGACACCTAGGAAGGTGAGTTACTCTGGCATTTGGGTAAATGATGCACCAATCCGAGTTCATGAAAAATCTGTCAATCCTCTCAAGTATCAAATTGCTGAAGTCTCTCTTATTGGTCCAAGTATATCTAGGACCCAAAAATCCCATATCCACCATACTGCATCTATCAAGGCAGTCCTTAAAAGCCAGAGATCGATTAATGTTTACGCCTCTACCTCTGAATTTATCCTTATCAATTAACGGTTCATTAAAACCACCAGTTATAACCCACGGCAACTTGTGTAACTTTTCAACTTTAGTTATATTTTCCCACAAAATACATCTCTCTTCACTCCTAGGGCTGGCATAAATAGCAGAAAATAACCAAGTAAGTCGAGAGGCTCGTACCTTAACTTTAACGTGGATTTCCTGCTTTGTCTTAGCAAGCAATTCCACATCCAGTAAGTCTGAATTCCAAAGAAGCCATAGACCACCAGAGAATCCTATGGTATTTGTGTGGATGGCACCATCAAATGGCAACCTGTCAGTGATTGCCTTTGCTCTATCACCCCTCCCCTCCCCTCAATTTCGTCTCCATCACCACAAGGATGGCCAGATTATGCTCCTGGACTAAATTACAGATATGTCCTTGAAAATTAGGCTTCAAGACGCCTCTACTATTCCAGATAATAAAATTCATGGTGGGAAAAAGGTAAAAAGCAGTGAAACATAATTTAGAGGAGAGGAGCAGCTCCACTTCCCTTATCGGGCACCATGTGATCATCGGCCAGACTTCCAATATCGAACACCAAATGAACTTCAGAATGACTACTAACTTCACTAACCAAGCTCTAGGATGCAATCTGGACTCCCTCATCAGACACCATAAGATCTTCAGCATGACTCTTCTCTCCGACAAGCTGGATTTGTAGTTTCCGATCACTCTCACTCTCGGCAGTTAAACCGGTTTAAGTGATGGTATTCGCCAAGAATTCAAGGTTGGCACCGGTGGTATGGTTGGGCTTAGCATGAGGTAAAGGAGGGTGAGTGGTGGGAGGATTGGTGACTTTCCTTTTAGACCCTTCCACACACAGAGGGGCGGGGCTCTTAGGTAAGGAATCAGAAGCTAATTTCCTAGCCAAATGCTTTTTGTTTTTCACAAAGAAGGGTTGGGATAAGGGAACATGGGGAGTTGGGCTTGGGCTATTATCATGTTTTAAACTAACCACTGCTGCCTTAAAACTATCCCTGGGAAGTCTGGCCATACTTGGGCTTGGAGTGGGCCTTTCCTTAAAAATAAACATTCCTAGAGTTTTTGAAGCCCACACTTTCTCCTCATACTTAGACCCAACCCCAAACTTAGGAATGGCATATCTACACGGCAAACCTTTGCTAGATGAAGGACCACCTAAGGCCATGCTCGTACCTTCCGCAAAAACTGGATTCAGTTGGTTAGTGGAAATCCATGCCGAGCTACCAGCATTCCCTGTACCATGCCCAGTACCGTTATCTATCCTTTTCCCTTTCTGTCCGTATCCTTTCCTACTCACCAACATCCACAGACCATAATGCCCCTCCACGTCCATCGCCTCGCATGCATTGTGCATGACAACACCGTTCAACTTCTGGAGATTAGAGCTTCCTTCACCTACAGCTTCCTCCATCGGAGCTTCCGGTTCCTTATCTTATCCTTACGAATAGTGTATGGGCAAGCTTCAATCTTGTGCCCAACTCTGCCACATGAAAAACACAACTTTTGGATTCCCTCATAGATAACCACCTGCTAAAAACGGCCAATAAGAATGCTGTTAACCAGTGGCCTGTTGGTATCGATCTGAACACATAATCTAGCATATTTGCCACATGCCTTCAATGCAGTATGCGAATCAATCCGTAACACCTTGCCAATGGATTCACCGAGTTCCTTAAGCACCTCTGTTTCATATAGTTCGATGGGGAGCTCATTGAGCCTGATCCAAACAGCAACTAGCGAAACATTTGCTGTCGACGACTTGAAGAATGGCTCCTACGTCTCAAGGAGAGGAAGGGGTCTCCGATGAACCACGAGCCCCTTTTGATCACCCCATCTAAGTCATCCTTGGAGTAGAATCTGACTAGGAAGAAGCCATAGCTAAGATCGATACAATCCATTCTCTCATCAGGTCTCCACAATTGAGCCAACTTGCTCTGCATATAGGTGAGACCCACTGTTCTCCCAACTAGCTTCACAATGACAGCCTTAGACCAGGGACCTCGAATGCGCTTCTTGGTTTCTTTGGATAGTGTGAATTTCACCTGCTCTTCACGAACGGGGATAGAGGTTTCACCACTCTCCTCATTGGAGTCCAAGTCCTCCTCCATTTGGTCGGCCAAGTCAAAAGCTTGTGCAAAGGCACCTGGTATCTCCCCCACAAGTTTGTCTTTGAATGAAGGTTTGGTATTGGAACCCCAGTCTTGGTTTCCCAACGAGGGCGAAGTAGCCCGAGAGTCTCCGTTGAAACCCGCATGATTGAAATCTTTTACCTTCTTATTACTCCGGGCGAGCTCAGATTCTTCCTCTCTAGAGAGCGTGCGTGACTGCATAGTTAAAATTATTTCCTTAGACATGGTAGACTTGACAATCTCCTCTATGTTTTTGGGAAGTTCAGGTCTTTGAAAGTCCAATTTGGCATACATTCAAGTCTAATCACATTGAACCAAAAAAAATCTGTATGGTAGAATTTGTAATGTCACAACATATAAAATTCTGATGACAAAAACAGTCCAACAATCTAGCTATATATATATATACACGAAAACAGTCCAGATTATGTTCTGAGGGTTGTTGGGTTTGGATATTTTTCCAAAGCTGCTCTCATTTCTCTAATCCTCAATTGTATATTGCCAAACCATTCTCTACTCCACTTGTTCAACTCCTTTGTTTCTTTGATCTTCTTTCACACCATAAAAATGGGAGTGCCTCCAAGGTATATATGAACCCCAAGTATTTTCAACCACAAGACAAGAGTACTAGTTCTCATCCCTGGACACATTTTCTCAAATTTGAACGGTTTCGATAGCTCTTTCAATTCTCCTTCCATGAACAAAAAGATTTCAGTATGAACAACCTACAAATTTAATCTCACAGGTAGTGGAAAATCTGATCAAACATTTGTTAAAAAAAGAACCGTGTAGTACCTGTTGAATATGTTCTCAAGTGACATATCGTGAAGCCTCTTGCAAAAAATGGCAACGAATTTTAGTTTGGTTTTAATGAAAAAAAATCCAGCACCTGCTAGTTTGTGAATCCTAGGGTCCTTCAAGCCTTCTTCATTTTGTTTGACCTAGTTGTTTTATTCTATTGCTCTCTCACTATTTCTCTGCTGGGGACTGGCTAATGGCAGCAAAATAATGGTACAGTGTAACATATGGAGATTATGTTTAATACTTTGGATAACAATTTGGCACCTCGAAGTGCAAATGTACACAAATTGGTATCCAAGCAGTTCCTTGCAACAATGGGACTAATTGATCCAATTAATAATAGGTAGGCTCTTAAGAGTAGAGTTCGTAACGTCTTTGAAGGCGTCATTGACATCGGTTGCCTGTAATACCAAAGTTTCAGGAAATGGAAGATTAACCAGATTGAGGAATGGAAGATTACGCATCTTCAAGTTTGGCAAAAGCAATGTTTCTACTGCAACAAAGCAGTTTAATTTCAAGCTGTCCTAGTATTTAGAGGAGGTAGGGGAAAAAAAACAGAACAAAACAAAAAACAGAGGAAAAAATAGTGATTATCATGGTGTTCCGGCATTGTATTTGTACCCATTGAAGAACCAAAATAGTGACAATTAGTGATCAGTTGAGAGAGTCGTAGCCTAATGTAGTTGGAAATCACATTTTGATGGGATGCAAAATCAGCTATTATTGATTGTTTATGATACACTACACAAGAATGTCTCTTGGATTAATACTCACTACTCCAAAGTTGATGGGATGCAAAATCAGCCTTTCTCCTCACTAATAATTGCAGATAAATTTAGGCAAATTTCAAGAATCCAACCAAAAGAGTATGCTAGATTTATCCAAAACTATGCCTATGTTAACAATCCTGCACTTGGGAGTCCACTGTACTCCATTCTTCGTGCAATATGCTCAGCCAAAGTAAGAATCTTGACATGCTTTTTCTTCCTCAGCTCATGAGGGATAGGCCCAAAAACTCTGGTGCCAATAGCCTGGCCTTGCTTGTCAACAAATACCACAGCATTATCATCAAACTTCACCTCACTGCCATCGCAACGACCACGTTGCATGGCAGCACGCACAACCACACCATACACAACCTTTCCTTTCTTGACTTTTCCATTTGGATGGGCTTCCTTGACTGATGCAACTATTGTATCTCCCAATCTTGCACCTTTCTTCCCCTTCAAAGCTTGTATGCACATCACCTTTTTTGCCCCCGAGTTGTCCACAACTTTGAGAACAGTCCTCATCTGAATGAAAGTCCTTTGTTGCTGTAAAATTGCAAAGAGAAAGATTAAGTTGATTAAGGTAAGAACAATGGACCTCCAACAATAGATCTGAGCAAAATGGACTTCTTAACCGTTGGTCAAGATCATATGAACTGGTCCACAAAAAGGTTTTATGAGCCTTTGTTCTTTCAAACAGAACGTATTATAGCTTCCTTCCAGCATTTCAAGGGAGATGGTTAAAGCAATTCTTCCTTTCAAGGCATAGAATGTTGCTAATTGGTCTCTAAACAGGACAACTTGATAACCAACCTTTATTCTATGTTCTCTTAAAACTAAGTTGTACATGGTAAATAGATCAGGTATGATAAAAAAGAAACATGCACACACAAAAACACACACAGAGCAGACATTCAGATATGTCCCAGCATTACCTAGCTATTACTAGAAGCAAGCCCTAAAACGAACAAAAGTCTAGCATAGGCTTTGTGAATTTGTGTTCTCCAGCCCTGTCAGAATTCTACATTGAATTCACGGAATCCAGTCAGGAATTCCACTCTGATTCGGGAGGAGAAATTATTTCTCTGAAGAGGATATGCTTGTCCTGTTTACAATTCTAAGAGCATATTTTCTTACTGTCAAAAGGTTTGATTCCTCTTATATATTTGACGGCAAAATTTCAAAAAAAAGATGGTCTAAAAAACCAAAAATTTATTGAAGTCAACAAGGTAATAATGCCTCTTCCAAACCATTTAGATTAGCAACAGCAAGAAAGTTACTCCACCAGCCTATCTGAAGCTCCACTTCAGTTTATCTCTTCCTTTGCAAAATTACAAGAATAGCTTTAAATTTTGGACACCCAACTAATAAAAAATTTCAAAGAATATAGCACAGGAAGCAAATCAAAATCTTAAAACAATTATTTTTCTATTTGTCAATAACTCATTCACTCCACAAGACTTAAACCAGAGATATCATCTAACACCCCATCATCAATCAATCAATATATCTATACTACTATTTAAGGGATTGCACCTGTTTGGACTGGATTTTCTTTTTGTTCCAAAATACCCCTACAGCCTATGTTTAAGTAGGGGCAAAACTTAGTAAAAATACTTTTTAACTTCCACGTAAAACACTATCTACAAAATAGGAACACACTCCCAGTACACTCACGTTGGTTTTCAAACTCAAATTGCTTCTTTTTCAGTTCTCCAATTCTCTTAATTCTATCTTTTCAAACACCTTTCACCCTTCCTTTGCTTCAGATTTCACTACAAACAACAACAACAATAGATAGATTTGAGGTAACCTCTTTCTTAGATCAAATTTCAATCCTCACTCTCCCTCTGATCTCTATTTGGCCATGTTTTGCATATCGTTATTTCAAAACTTTCTATATATTTTCTAATCTGTTGTGAAGGCAGAGGAGATCAGCGTGAGAAGTAGAGAGTAAACTGATTTTGGGTGCAAAGTATTTTCTCAAAAGACACATTCTAAGTTAGTTTTTTACTCTAAAGCTAGCATTTATCACCTTGGCTTAAATTGTTATGGTTTGGAAGTCTGATTTTTAACACATAATCTGATATTTGCATCAACGTTGTTCTTTTTTTTTTTTTTTTTTTTTTTTTTTTTTTTTTTTTTGAGGGTTGTGAATCCTTTTTTTTTTTTTTTAATTGTTTTAAGTTTTTTTAAACCTAAAATTTTGCCTATTATTTAGATTAACACAATCTGATATTTGCATCAAGCGTTTTTTTTTTTTTTTTTTTTTTTTAGGGTGTCAGTCCTTTAACGTTGGTTTCCTTTTTTTTTTTTTGCAACTTCAAGCAAAAAAAAAAAAATCCCTATGTTTTAGGTATTTTAATAATATGCCAATTTTACGTTTAATTTTTTTTAAAATTGTTTTAAGTATTTTATTCTATTTAATATTAACATATAATCTGATATTTGCATCAACGTTTTTTTTTTTTTTTTTTTTTTTTTTTTTTTTTTTTTTTTTTTTTTTTTTTTGGAGGGTGGTGAGTCCTTTAACGCTGGTTTCCTATTTTTTTTGCAACTTCAAGCAAAAAAAAAAAAAAAAAAAACCCTATGTTTTAGGTATTTTAATAATATGCCAGTTTTACACTAATTTTAAAAAAAAAATTGTTTTAAGTATTTTTATTCCTAAAATTTTGCCTATTACTTAGATTATCACTTGGCTTAATTGTTATGGTTTGGAAGTCTGATTTTTAACACATAATCTAATATTTGCATACAACGTTGTCCTTTTTCTTTTTCTTTTTTTCTTTTTTTTGAGGGTTGTGAGTCCTTTTTTTTTAAAAAAAAAAAATTGTTTAAGTATTTTATTCCTAAAATTTTGCCTATTATTTAGATTAACACATAATCTGATATTTGCATCAAAGTTTTTTTTTTTTTTTAACGGTCATCAAATAGCCTATGACCATGGGCTGGCCCAGTAGCCCGCTAGCCCACCAGGCTAATGAGCAGTCCGGCCCAGTAATATTGAAGCCCATGGGCAGTCCAGTAGCCCAATGGGACAGGCTATGGGTTGGTTTCTTTACCATGGGGCCCGGTGGACGGCACGATAGCTCGCCCCAGCCATTAGCCAACCCTTTAGCCTAACCATTCCATTAACAGCCCAAAATTCAAAAAATAATTTGGGAGTTGGGTGGGTGAGGGATTGAACTTTAGACATTATAAAAACTTTAAGACCACACACCTAACCACTAAATACTTGGAGTGATTGTGATACAATATGCATAATAAATATATATATTTTGGTATTATTCTAGTAGCTTTGATTTTTAAAACTAAGTACTTATTACTAAGATGACTGTTGCCCTACCTCTGTGCCTCTGGAAAGAAAGTCATTCTTTCTTTTGATAAATTCTAATTCTTTCCTTACAAGTTACAATTATAGAAGAAATTCCTTAAAAAAAAAAAAGAAAAAAGAAAAGAAAAAGCTTACCGTTGGTTCATGGTTGGAAGAAATTCTTTCCTTTAAGAATTGATATTTGATTCTTCATATATCCTTTTAAGAACTGATATTTGATTCCTCATATATTTCCAAATTGATATTTGATTCATGCTTACCGTTTGAACAATAAAAAAGTCAACTCTCTTTTTTGTGTGTGTGTGTGTGTTCAAGTATCCAATCTATAAATACCTATGACATTTTTCTCATTTTACTCACAAAAAAATCTCTCAAATTCAAACTCTCCCTAGACTATTCTCAATTTTTCATCTCTTATTATTTTTGCCCTCTTATAGTTATATACTCTATAGAATAATAATTTTATAATAGTACCTTTTTAAGAGGTATGTCTTAGTACTTTTTTTTTAATAGAATCTTTTTAGTAGATTTAATTGTTCAATTGGATAGTTTGTAATAATATATAATTATAATTTTTTTTGTTAAATTTTTATAACCCCATTGAAGACCCATTAAAAATGCCCATGGGTAGCCCATTAAACCCACCTCACTAGCCAAGCCCGCTAAAGCTCAAATGGGCATTGCCCATGGGTAGGGCCATGGACTAGGGTTTTTCCATCCAGCCCGGCCCGACCTAACCCATTGACTAGTCAACAACCCATTAAGCCCAGCCCATTAGACCCATGGGCCAAGAAAAAAGGGGCTGGGCCGGCCCGACCCGGCCCATGACGAGGCCTAATTGCACCAGACATTTTAGAGTAGTTTTGAAATCCAAAAAAATTAATTATATTAGGCTCTGAAGAGCATAGAGACTTTAGTACTAACTCATTCATTACCTAGACTTTTATATAAAAGGCTTTAATTTTGACTAACGGGACTTATTCTAACCCTATATATATAATTTGTTCAGTGACTTTTTTTTTTTTTTTTGGGTGATCAGTTTTTATAAATAAATAATCAAAAATACTATGGTGTGTTGAAGGAATTTCACCAAGGAGGTTGCTGCTTTATTCTATGGTGTTGGCTAATGTTCACAGCTAAAGCTTTATCTCATCATTCCTCTAATTAGAGAATCAGAATCTAATATTGTTAAATTCTCAATCAGATTAGACATAACATACATAAAATACATCTTTAATTACATGATATTAAGAATCATATTCTAGTGGTAACAAGGCTGTGCTACATGTTTCTCATGGGGTTCAAATATATATAATATTTTTTTTACTATTTAACTTATCCTTAAAAATATTTTTACACATCCTAATCACATATTAGCTTAGTTCAAGACTAAACAAAACAAATCGGTCCATCCCAAAACTTGTTCTTTTCTTTTTTTTTTTCCTTTTTTTTTTTTTTTTTGAGAAACAATAGCAAAACTTGTTGAATATAGTTTTTTATAAACTCATCTAGTCATCTGAACGTACGTTTACTGTGAAATATATATAGTTGTCATTTTTTTTTAATTTCCAAATGGAGTGGAAAAGCTGAGGTATTAACTATAACTCAAATAATGTGAAAATAGCATATTAGAAAATGGATTGTCGATATACTCTTACATGTTCTGATCAATAAAACAAAAAAAAAAAATCCAGCATACAAAATTTGCAAGTTCTGATCAATAAACATAACTTCAACAGTAGCCCACCACTAATACTTCTTTATTTTATTCCAATCGCAATTGTTACCTCAATAGTTGTGAAAAATGAGAAGTTTTTTGTGTTATTAGAGAACTCATATTAGTGCTTGTATGCTAGAAAAATTATCACATTTACCTAACAAACCCTAAATTCACTCATATCTTAGTAAATAGAACAAAAAATTAATTTTTTATGCCCTATATAAATTGGGATCCACATTTCCAATGGCAACATATGTCTTAATAGGGCTTCTCAAATGTGTACTATTTTTCTAGGGGTGTACCTAGCAATGATGTACTCCCATTTTGGCATTTCAGAGTCATGCATGCATGCATACTTAAAATCATATTTATGCATGTCATCGAATCATGCATGCATGTGTAATCTTAATGCATGGGACATGGGTAACAAACAATAGAAGTGTGTTATGTATTATTTTTTTAAAATTAGATGAGTTCGCTTTATGTTTAGCTCAAGTTGTATACATATATATATATATATACCTTGGCTTCTTGGATACTGGCCTTATTTTAAACTTTATTCTTCTGATCAAGCTATTCTATATTTGTCCAGGTTTATTAAAGTAGAAACGTTGATTCAAGAATTGTTCAGAACAACAAGGAGACTTACTGGGTTCTGATTTTTGTGAAGGTA